>NW_023461326.1:15377-26874 GCF_013731165.1 Rhagoletis pomonella
TGCTCAACAATCTCGCTTGATGCATCACCACTCCTCCGGGGTGGTTTTAAACAGCAAAAGCCAAAGCGCTACAAGCTGTTGGGGCTCTGTATGACTTTCAGCATACAGAGGTGGTACAAGAGCTACCAATGGCCACAGCGCCTACCCAATTTTTGAACTTGAATAAATAACCGGTGCTCAACACTCCCGCTTGACGCACACGCCCAAAAACTCTTACAGAGTTTAAGCGGCAAACCTACAGCGCTACAAGCCGTAGGGACTCTGCATGACTTACAACCGTGCAGAGGTAGTAACTGATGGTTATCATTGGCTCCGACGCCTACCCAAAACATTTTTGCTTTAATAAATTTTTGCAAATAAATTCATCCTGGTCCTGCCCTCACACTGAGTTAATCAAGAACTTTTCTATTTTAAGCAACAACATAAAATCTTTATAAGAGAGTATTATTATTAATACGTCGGTGATACCCGCGTCGCGACCAAAGAAGATATATTGTGCGAAATCCTAATTGTAATCGCTCCAATATTAGGCTATTTAAAAAGCTCAGCACTTTGGATGATGCCATGTTCCAAATTTTAGATAAAGAAGACAATCCTTCCCCAAGGTGCATCAATCTACTATCCATGCTTCGTGGACAGGCACATTGAATATACTGTGGGGTTTCCTTCACCGGCCCACAAAATCTACAGTCAGTCTCTACAGAAAAGCCCTTGATTCAATCGGTACGTTAACTTGCAGTGTGCTGTCAGGTAGCCAGTAAGAGTTTTAAGTTCAAGGTATCTTTCGGAGTTCCTACTGAAAAGTTATGAATCTCTTTGATTGTCTTATTCGCTTCGAGTTCCGCCGGTGTGCAGCAATTCCCAGCTAGCTCCTAAGTAGGTCCGGAGTGTATCCTTTAGATGTACCGCAAAAAGGCTCGGAACTATGCAATCGCATTTGGGCTCCACTCTTTGCAAGACAGTCAGCCCTTCCGTTGCCTTCAAGCCCTTCATGTCCCTGAAGCCGCCACAGCGTTACGCTATTGTGGGCTCCCGTGTGGCTCAACAGTTCACAAGCCTTGATGCCATTTTAAAAGACTCTAAGGCTTTAACGCTGCCTGAATATCTGACATAATATTTATTCTGGCCTAATTTGCCATCTACGATAAAATTCGCGAACACAGACTTCGATTGCGAAGACCTACGCCCAGAATATGGTTGGGTACAAGCCCATTGGCAGACATTCCTGGAATCTTGGTCCAAGTACGCCATAAAGTATATATGGATGTTCGTATTGTAACGCACCGGTGAAATATTCATGTAAAAAAAATTGCTAAAATGTTTAGAGATACATATTTTCTATTTTTCACAAATAACTATTACTCGTAGTCCCGACACCTACCAAAATCCAATCAAGCCTACCAACCTACCAAATGGAAAAAACCTACCAGTTTTGGTAGGAAAAGCACATGTTTGGCAACACTGAGCTGTTTTCATTATAAAGGTTTGCTCAAGCAGCAGCGGTATGGTACCGCGCAGTATAACTCCGTATGTCATGTTTGCTCATGTATGGATATACATACATATATACATTTGTATATAGCTAGCATACATACATACCCAGTAGAGATTCTTTGTATACAACATCGCTGTTGGTGGCATGAGCTTGCTGCTGTGTATACATGTGTGTGTATAAATTTCAAAATAATTTGCAAGAATCTCCGCATACACAACAAACATAGGTACAACCTAAATGTAGTATACTATGCACTTAGCTTTAAATTTTAACATTTTCGCAGCTCCCTCTCTCAGCGAATTCAGCGTATATGCATGTATGGATGTATGCAGATGTTTAAATTCCGGTTTGCTATTCGCGCGAAAAAACTTATTTAAAAACTAAGTAGATGAGTACAAATTGTTAGTAATTTTCATTAGAGTTTGAGTAAGTCCTTTCACTAAATGGCTTTTAGTAACTTTAACGAGACCTTAACTTATTTTATTTTATTCATTTTAGTGCAGTTCTGACAAAATTTTCGTGCTAAAGAATCTTTTGCTACACTTCTTTATTTTATTCCTTTGATTGTACATGTTAAATAAAAGCTTGTTTTTAAAAAATATTTCTTTACATTATTTTATTTCGTATTTATGTTTCAAGTGGTTCAAAGCCAATCGGGCTCGAATGACCAGAAAATGGTGCCGATATTTACAAAGTGGACTGTAACTATGGAGTGAGGTTGATTACACCGAGACAATGCAAACACAAGTTCACTGCTTGGTTGATAATACGACACTGATTTATTGTAGCAGAGTAGAAACGGAAGAAATAAACAGAGTTATTCATATAAACGACAGTGATGTTAACTTTGAACATCTAATGGGGATAAAACACTAAATAATACACAACTTTAGACATATTATAAAACCAGAACATGTTTTTTTTTGTGAGAGTCGTAAATTTTTTGTAATTGGTTTTCGAAAACTTATGATGAGATATATTTAGCACTTTAGAACTATTTTTTAAATATTTTTCTTTATGATGAGATGGTTTATTTTGTGAGAATCAAACATTTTTTTGTAATTTTTTTTCTCAAACTTATGTTGAGATATATTTAGTACGGTGTAAAAGAATTTAAATTTTATTGCAGATTCCGGTAAAATACCTGTCCAGGTATTATATTTGTACTGAAAGATTTTTCTGTAAGGCGACAAACCCCTAGAAATGGGCGTGGCAATTGAAGGACTAAAATTAGCAAAACGTAGATTTTATTGCGGATTTCGGCAGAATATCGCTTCGTTAACAACATTTGTTCCCCAACTTTTTCAATCAAAGAATATTCTAGAAATGGGCGTGGCTAAATTAAAACCAAAGTTCAAAAATGTAGACTTCATTGTGGATTTCGCCAGAATATCTATAAGGATTGAAAAAGTTGTGGAACAAATATTGTTAACGAAGCGATATTCTGCCGAAATTTACAATAATATATTCGTTTTGCTAACTTTAGCAATTGCCACGCCCATTTCTAGGGGTTTTTGGGATTAAAGAAAAATCTCGCCGTACAAATATTATATCTGGATAGGTATTATATCGGAATCCGCAATAAAATTTTACTTTTTGCAAAAGCTGTTTAACACCTTACTAAATATATCTCAACATAAGTTTTAGAAAAAAAATTACAAAAAAATTTTTGATTGTCACAAAATAAACCATCTCATCATAAAGAAAAATATTAAAAAAATAGTTCTCCAAAAACGCCCATTTTTAACCACGTTTCTTTATAGAGAATTAAACAAGGATTACGATGGTATAATTTTAAATCCCTAATTTACTGGTCTTCACTATACAAATCATTTTCAAAAAGTTCAACTGTTAATAGCGAAGTTAGCTTTGGGAAATTTTGACCACCTTATTAATAGAAATGTTAAGCCCGTTTGTCTAGCTTTAAAACGACGTTAAAATGAAGTCTCTACGATGAGCAGAACCCGAGCTTACGAGCTTATTTATAGAACCCATACAAAAATTTGAAGCGAATCGGAGACATCATTTTTTTTACGAAATCCGTCGGACTTAAAAAAGAATGGCTCATATTCAATTTATCACTACTTTGTACATAGTTCAGCTCAAGTTTAATTAGATAACTTGTAGGCACCTAAAGTTCATATGGATGTTCATATGGTATATTGGCAATAATAGGGGTATACATTGCACTTACGAATCTATTAAGTTGGTATATTTACATTTTTGCGGTCGCCGTTATACGAACGCACCGGCAAAATATTCATGTAAACAAGATTGCTAAAATGTTTGGAGATACATATTTTTTTGATTCTCGCAAATAACTCTTATTGTCGCGGAACCTACCAGAATTCAATCTACCAACCTACCAAATGGAAAAATAAAATAATGTAAAAAAAATATTTTTTAAAAACAAGATTTTATTTAAGATGTACAATGAAAGGAATAAAATAAAGTAGTTTAACAAAAGATTTTTTAGCAAGAAAATTTTGACAAAACTGCACTAAAATGAATAAAATAAAATAAGTTAAGGCTCGTTAAAGTTACTAAAAGCCATTTAGTGAAAGGAGTTATTCGAACTCTAATGAAAATTACTAACAATTTGTACTAATTTACTTCGTTTTTAAAAAAGTTTGTCGCGCGAATAGCAAACCGGAATTTAAATATCTGCATACTTACATATACATACCTAACTAATTATGCATGTACGCAGGCCTTATAGATGATAAAGCTTCGAAAATGTTAAAGTACATATACATACCTAACCAATTATGCAGGCCTTATAGATGATAAACAGAGGGAGCTTCGAAAATGTTAAAATTTAAAGCTAAGTGCATAGTATACATTTAGGTTGTATGTTTGTTGTATATGTGGAGATTCTTGCAAATTATTTTCAAATTTATACACACACATGTATACACAGGAGCAAGCTAATGCCACCAACAGCGATGTTGTATGAATAGAATTTCTACTGGGTATGTATGTAAGTTAACTATATACAAATGTATATATGTATATCCATACATGAGCAAATATGCCATATGGAGTTACACAGCGCGGTACCATACCGCTGCTGCTTGAGCAAACCTTTATAATGAAAACAGCTGTTATAAAGATTTGATTTTGTTGCTTTAAATAGAAAAGTTCTTTATATGTAAAGTCTATCTTGAACTGAAGAATTTTCATCTAAGCTAAGGGCCCGTTGTTGGTTTTGAAATTTTAGCAAAAGTCATTATAAACCAGTTGTGAGATTGAAAACGAAAAACGTGAAGCGCATGCAATACAAAGCATTGGATTTAATTGACAATGGTCAAACTACATAACATAGACCTAAAATTGCTACAGAGAAAGTACAAATTTGAGATCGATTTTAAGCGGTCGTTATTGATATATCCAAATTCATACATATATATATCACCCTTTATATCAATTCATGTCTATTACATGCGCCCCACACTTTTCATTTTCAACCTCACAAATTGTTTATAATGACTTCTGCTAAAATTTCAAAATCAAAAGTTATCCATACAAGTTCTATGGGACTAAGAAATATTGTTTTCTAATTTTTATTCTGTGGCACGTATAACTAAGTCCGTGCAGTCCGAGGTCCTCTCTCGTATTTCCTCTTTACATGGAAACATCGTGCGCTACAATTATTATTCTTTTAAATAAAGTTTAAATTAAATTCTTAGTAATAAAAATACTTGTGTTTGATTTAACATAATCACTACAAATTGGTGACCCCGATGACTTTTAAAGCAGAATGCCTAACGAAGAAGGGTCAAAGGATTCCGTGATGCAAGCCGCTGTGCAGCAACCTGATGCAGATACACGTGCAAACGAAGGCGTTACCGAAATCGCAAAGGTGACCGTGAAAATTCCACAATTTTGGCACGCAAAACCCGAGCTGTGGATTGCGCAAGTGGAGTCGCAATTTAGTACCGCTGGTATTTCGAGCGACAGGTTTAAATACCACACCGTAGTAGCCGCCATAGAGAGCAGCGTCCTCGCACAATTTGGCGACATTATACTTAATCCGCCGGTTGTGGAGTTGTATAAAACCCTAAAGATGCGCTTAGAGCAGTTTGCCGATTCTGAGCAAAAAAGAATAAAAAAAAATACTGCAGGACTGGTAGCGAAATGAACGACGGTATGCTCAAATCTATTTGGCTTAGCAGATTGCCGCAAAATATTCGCTCTATCATATCGATTAGCACCGAGCCTTTAGACAAAGTCGCATTACTTGTAGACAAAATAATTGAGGTTAGCGACGGTCCGTATGTGCACTCTGTTTCTGCACATGGCGATCAAATTTCTCTGGCACAACAGATATGTGCTTTGACGAAAGAGGTTGCAGAGTTAAAATCGAAATTAGAGCAACGAGGTAGAGAGAGGCGACGATCCGATTCACGAAGACGCGCGTGCACACCAAGTAGTCAATCGCGGACATTTGAAAGCCATGCTCTAAAGCTTTAAACTAAGAGCCCTGTCACCAAAGACGGTACGTGACAGGCCTGCTGCGACCAACCGTCGACTCCCCATCGTGGATCGCAACAGCAACCGACAATTTTTAGTGGATACTGGCGCAGAAGTTAACGTCATTCCACATACGCCAACACAACGACGACAGGCAGATGCAGATTTACAGCAGTACGATGCAAACAAGTCAACTATAAAAACGTACGGCAAAAAATCTCTTTGCCTCACCATCGGTCTTCGAAGAAAATTCCAGTGCAACTTTGTTGTTGCGGACGTTTCGAAGCCTATCCTAGGGGCCGATTTCCTGGCACACTTCAAGGTACTGGTCGACCGACCTGCATCAACGCAAGCTGGTGGATAGTTTGACAAATACTTCGCAATGCTGCGCTATTCAAAAAGTCAACGGCGACGTAGGTAAGTTGTCATTTATTAATCGTGATATGCCTTTCCAGGGTTTGCTGTGGGAATTCAAAGACATACAGCCAAACCATGGTCGGAAAAATGTCGCCCATGGTGTCACGCAACACATCATCACGAAGGGTCCGCCCGTTTTTTCGAAGCCGAGGCTTTTGGCGCCAGACAAACTTAAAGCCGCAAAAGCTGAAATTCAGTCGCTTCTCGACGCAGGAATTTGTCGCCCTCATGAAGTCCGGGGGCGTCCCCTCTTCACATAGTGCGGAAAAAGAACGGCGAGTGGAGACCCTGTGGGGATTTTAGGCGGTTAAACAGCGTAACCGAACCCGACCGCTACCCGATCCTCCTTCTTCGCGATTTTACGCACGCACTGCATGGTTGCAAAATTTTTTCCACGATCGACTTGCGCCATGCATACCATCAACTTCCAGTGGAACCCGCTGATGTACCGAAAACTGCTATAACGACTCCGTTCGGAATGTTCGAGTTCGTTTACATGTGCTTCGGCTTACGTAACGCCGGCCAAACGTTTCAACATTTTATGGACCATATTCTGCGCGATTTCGATTTTGCGTGGCCTTATCTAGACGATATTTTAGTTTCCTCGACAGATGCGGACGAGATAGAGCATAGACGACACTCTTCGGAAAGCCGGAAGTGACATTCCTTGGATACGTGGGCACTCCGGACGGTCTAAAACCACCACCAAACAAGGTGAAGGTCATTAAAGAAATGAAAGACGCTTTTTGGGTATGCTGAATTTTTTCTGTCGGTTTCTACCCAAAGCAGCGGAGAGCCAAAGCATTTTGACTAGCTTCATTAAAGGGAATAAAAAATGCGACACCTCAAAAATAGAATGGCATCCGAAAACCAACGAAGCTTTTCAGCGTTGCAAAGCAGAGCTAGCAGCAACCACCCTTTTGGTATTTCCTAAGCCTGGCGCACCCTTAGGACTCGCGGTCGATGCGTCCGGAACGGCACTCGGAGCTGTGCTACAGTAACTTGACGGCAACCAATGGCAACCTCTCAGTCGGAACGACTCAATGGCGCACAGCAGCGCTACAGCACGTACGACCGCGAGCTTCTAGGTGCGTATAAAGCGGTAAAGTACTTCCAACATATGATCTAGGGACACACATTTTCCATATAGGCATCTTAATTTTTTGAGCCAATTCACTACCGACATTCGCTACCTTCCCGGCAAGGACAATGTCATTGCTGACGCACTGTCGCTCGTCGAAGCGATTCACGTTCCGCAATTGATTAACTACGCGAGTTTGGCTGAAAGTCACATTACAGACGACGAACTTCAGCGGGTAAAAAGCAACAATTCCAGCTTAGATTTAAAAGCGTTCGTCGTGCAAGGTACGGAGGCTAAAATCTATTGCACAGTAAGTAATGGTAACGTACGTCCGTACCTCACAGAGCGTTTTCGTAAAATCGGATTTGAATCAATCCACAACATCTGTCACAGCGGCGCGGCCAAAACCATAAAGTTGGTAGCAGAAAAATTTGTCTGACCAAATTTGAGAAAAGACTGCCGTGAGTGGGCCAACAGGTGTCTGGCCTGCCAAAAAGCTAAAATTCAACGTCACAACAAATCGCCGGTATCGACATACCGGCTAGCGGATAAGCGATTCGAGTACGTCAACATGGACATAATAGGCCCCTTGTCGCCATGTCAAAGTTATCGGTACTGCCTCACTTGCATTGACCGTTACACGCGATGGGTAGAAGCATACCCTCTCGAAAATGTTATCGCAGAGTCAATCGCCTACGCTTTTTATTCGAATTGGATATGCAGATTTGGCATACCATTGAGAGTCCCCACCGGCCAAGGGCGCCAATTCGAAAAGTCGCTTTTTCGTGATCTCAACCAACTTCTGGGTATTCAGCACCTCAAAACAACGGCGTACCACCCCGCCGCAAACGGTATGATAGAGCGCTGCCACAGAACGCGGAAAACTGCGATTAAGTGTTACCAGACAGAAAAATGGGTCGAAGTATTGCCAGCAGAACTAGTCTACGGTGGGACACTTCGATTGCCCGGTGAATTTCTCCACCACACGTCTAACGCCAACGCTACTCTCGCAGAAGCTGATTTTGTAAACGACCTGCGAGCAAGATGGTGCAAGCTAACGCCGACGAATACCGCCAACCACTCGAAGCCATCCACTTTTATCGAGACTCGATTGGCAACGACGCCCTATGTGTTCGTTAGAATAGACAGCGTACGCCGACCACTCCAGGCCCCTTACGGAGGGCCATATCCCTTTCTCAAACGATGTGAAAAATATTACAAAATCGACATTCGCGGGAAGCAGGTGAACGTTAGTATCGACCGTTTAAAGGCAGCGTACGTCGTTAACGAACACCAAGAAATCACTCGAAGCAGCCGGAATACCACACGCGTTCAGGCCGTAAAGGTCGCTTTCGTTTACAACAAGAGGGGGAGTAATGTGGCACGTATAACTAAGTCCGTGCCCCATGCAGTGTAACGAAAATGCAACGCTGTATCGACTTAGTATGGAGTAGCACATAACCCTGGCTTCTGACAGCATAAATTGCTTATGCTCTTTCTCTCTCGTATTTCCTCTTTACATGGAAAAGCAAAATGTTATTTTCTTACGTTTTGTATAAACATACATATGTACATACATACATATAGCAGCAGTTAATTTTATTTAAAGAAATGGCGTGTCGTCCATCCCCGCTGTAGCGTGTGTAAATGGTGCATATATTTACTCGCAATATTTAACTTCTTCTGGCGGGGCGATATCTAGAGTGTTCTAATTGTATCTCCTTGATATGATGCCTGCAACGAGGCTCATATCTAGACTAGGTTGATATCTATAATTTGCCATAAATAGCTTTGCTCTGGTTTTACGTTCTTTGGCAAATTACGCTCTGTTAGCCATAAATTTTACTATATTTTGACCGCGTTTGAATCAAGACCCCTGGACCATATAGGGAATCAATTTATATTTAAAATTGCATTGTCATCGTGATTGGAACTATGCTGAAAATTTCAAGTCTCTAACTTGTCGGGAAGTTAATTTAAAATCGATTGGAAATTTCCGCGATTTCCGCGGGATGACCAAGTTAAATAAAAGCTTGTAAAAACCTACCAGTTTTGGTATGAAAATCCCATGTATTGCAATACTGCACACAACTTCTTGTTGTGAAATCAGCGAGAGCATTCAGTTGGTGTTGAATGTTCGGTGAGTGAGGTTGTGCTTGCGCTTTAAGAAAACTAGTGTTCGCCCAGCGCACATAGCGGAATTTAGCCGATTTATGCGGCCAAAATTATTCTTATGAATATTTCAACTCGAAATGTTTAGAAAAGGCGTGTTTTGACATATAGAATTGAAAATGTTTAAAATCAAGTAAATATAGGTTAAAACGATAACAGAGTTGCCACCCGTTAAAAATTTTTTTCAATTAGTTAAATAAATTGCTGCAATGTGTGTATCAATAGAAATGAGGTTGAAAAGGCTTTATCTCTGAGGAACCTTCCAGGGCTTAAAAAATCCAATTCAACTTTAATTAAAGGAATTAACTAATTCAAATATGTATCACAGTATAAGTAAGAAATGGGTATATTCGAGGTGTAACTAATGCGGCAGTGTTACTCTTTTTTGAAAGAGTATCACGTTCTACGCGAAAATTTTGTCGTACAAAATTTTGACAGTTCCTCATCATTGGCAAATCAAAAGCAACACACAAATTTATACTACGGAATTTCTGCAACATTTTAGAAAAGTGTAAGTTGAGCATCAGCAACATGTCATCAGGAAAGCAACAAGTCTGCAATATTGCGGTAATTATTACGTAGCTCGAACGCACCCAATGTAATAAAACTACATTTTTGTAATAATAACAGTCTTATTTATTGTTAAGAGAATTTTGTAAGTATTAACTTTGAGTAAATTAGCGTCCTCAATTACTGAAATATCGGAGTTATCGTATTTTCAACGCATTTCTTTCCATACCAAGTGCACCGAGTTTGGTACAAATTGATAAATGGTTTACATTTGTGGCCAAAAGTGCGCGGCGCCACGCCCATTATCCAAAAAATTATAATAAGTAATTTTATTTAATGCTAAGCGGTTATTCCAAGAATCGATTTAGAGTGAATTAGCTTCAGTAGTTTTAATTTATCGCAGTTTTCGCGTTTCTGTAAATTACCGTTATATGGGCGTGGTTATCGCCCGATTTCAAAATTTTTAGCAGTTATGTTAGATATAGCCTAAGCAAAGCTCAAACCGAGTTTGGTACAGATTAGTGAAGCGGATACTGAGGTACAGCATTTTATCATAAGTGGGCGGGGCCACACCCATTTTCTAAAAATTTAATAATAATCCTATTTTGTTCCAAAATTTACTTTACATACTAATTTTTAACAATTTGGATACAATATTTACTGAAGTATCGTATCTAAATTGATATTTATCTAAATTTAAACGCTTGTATACCCAAAACTATTTCTTTAATCATCACTTATATAGCAGGAAGGAAAGGAAAACAAATGTTTATTCCGAAATACATAATATAGTTGGAATCGCCTTACATTCCCGCAGATTTCTCGTTGAAAACTGCTATTTTCGTTACATTTAAATGATTAAAAAAAATTTACCATTAAATGCATTATTACCTTCTGTATGCGGATCCAGCACTACTTTTTAAGAATATAATACAGATATCAAAATATTAACTTAAAACCGTCACAGTCTTTCTATAGAGCGAAAATTTATTTATAAGCAGCGTTAGAATATTCTGTTTCCGGTCAACGGTGAGCGTTCTCTGTGCAAGTTAGAAAAGCGAGGGGACTGGGATATGTTATTTGGAATGTTCTCTATCGAAAGTCACTAATTTTTTTAGTTTTCTCCAAAATTTTTTCAAATTGATTTTTGGCCGCCTAAATCGTTGAAATACCCATATGTGCAGCGGTTGAAATTCAACCGCTAAAATTAAGGATAGTTTATGAGTGTTGAGTTGAGGTGAAATAGCAAATGTTGGAATGGGTTAAGAGGAGGGGAGTCTAACTTTCATCTTCATCTTCATTTTCATCTTCATCTTCATCTTCATCTTCATCTTCATCTTCATCTTCAT
>NW_023461327.1:0-9703 GCF_013731165.1 Rhagoletis pomonella
AAGGCTGCTAATGAAAAGAAAATGAAAGAAAAGTATTTTGGTTTTGTATTTCTGTACCAAAACTCTTAACAAAGGATGTAAGAACGAAACCACTAACAGCATTGCGAACAGTCTTCGGCCAACAATCCCAAAAATCGTTTTCAAAATGTTTTCGTTGTCGGTCAGAACACGATATTAGGTTTAGAAGTAAAAATCCATACAACTTTATAAAGTTTTCATGCGTTGCTATTGTTCGGTCAAACGCACGCACTCATATACGCATGCTATGGAGATCGCCTGTGTTAACGGTGGGTCGTCGGCATACGCCAGCAATTGTACGTTCTTGTAAAGTATTGTGCCAGAGCGATTCAGTTCTGCGGCTGTAATTATCTTCTCCAACATGGTTTCGTAAATTCAAAGCGTTTTCCGTCCGCTATGCATTATCGCAACACTGTATCTAGCGACAGCCAACTCATTGCCAACATGTTTGCTCAGTTCTTTAGGTCCAATTGAGACTATCCGTATGAGCTTTGTCCAATCAACTCTGCTTATATTCCAGTAATATCTTCCGATGAAGTTTTACACTATTTAAAAACCTTAAAAGCGTCATTTAGGCCTGGACCCAGTCATTTTCCGACCTGTTTTCTTAAAAACTGCGCTGAGAACATCGGCGAGCCTTTACCAACTCTATTCAATTTGTCACTTAAACACGGCATTTTTCCGTCAGCCTGGAAGGAGTCTTTCATAATACCACTTCACAAAAACGGCAGCAGGTCCTCTATAGAAAACTATCGAGGCATAGCGAAACTCTCCGCTATCCCCAAATTATTCGAAGCAATTATTGTTAACCAGCTGACATATTCTATATCTTCTTCAATTACACAACCTCAACACGGGGTTTCTAAAAGAAAATCTATGACAAATTTATTGGAGTTTACAACTCATGTCTCAAACGGTTTTAGAGAAAATGCTCATACCAACGTAATATACACCGATTTCAGTAAAGCTTTTGACAAAGTATGTCACCCATTATTCATCCGTAAACTCGACCTAATCGGCTCTGAGCCCAGTCTTCTTCAATGGATCTCATCTTACCTCTCTGATAGAACACAAAGAGTTATTGGTAATAATTGTTCTTCCAACATCATTAAAGTTTCTTCAGGAGTTCCTCATGGAAGCCACCTTGGTCCGATTCTGTTCCTGATATTCATTAATGATATTTCTTCTATAATAACACATTCAAAAATATTAATGTATGCCGATGATGTGAAACTTTTTAACACATTGTCCTCTATCGAAGAAAGGTCTTTGTTACAAGCGGATCTGAAGAACGTGGTTAGTTGGTGTAATGCAAACTATATGCCACTAAACCTTCAAAAATGTAAAGTTATGTGTTTCTCTCGGAGGGCTGTTCAACCAGCTGTTTATTCAATATCAAATTATAATCTGGAGCAGGTATCCAATTTTGTCGATCTTGGTATCACCATCAATACGGATCTATTGTTTGGAATCCCCGCTACTAAGTTCATTCAGAAGGGATTGAATCCATTCAAAAACAATTCTTGCTTTTTGCATTGCGTAATTTTAACTGGGACTCAGATTACAATCTCCCCCCTAACACAAGTCGTCTAAAGCTCATAAATTTGCCTACACTCGCAAGTCGTAGATAAATGCTAGGTATAATATTTATCGTAAAATTAATGACAGGCTTGATTAATAGCCCGGCCCTCCTGGCTGAGGTAAATTTTAATGTTCCTTCTCGAGTGTCAAGACACTTTCGATCTCTAATTTTAAAGCCATGCAAAACTAATTTTGAACTAAGCGAAACATTCCGTGGTTTATGTCAAGATTTTAACTGTCATTCCAGCACGTTCGACGTATCGGACTCGATTTTTACTATAAAGAAAACTATTATTTCCACTCTCAATAACTGAAATACTATCTTTAGCATATCCAATCAGCTGACGAATTTGATTCAAAAGTGAGATTGCGTTTCGTAAATTTTTTTATGTGGTTTTTGCCCAGGGCATGCAAAATTTGATATTGGCAAAAAAAAATTTAAAAATCATAGTCCTATTATAGAGAATATTGCACATTCAGCAGGACTCTATGAGCAGGGCCGTCGAGACTAAAAAATCACGGGCCCCTCCCTATATATAAGGTGTATGAAATTAAAAGCATATGGCCCAAATCGCCGAAAACGAAACCGAGGGGAACAAATTTTTTTCTCAGGTTTCGCAGATTTTTGGTAATATCTGGGTCATACATATTCTGAGGTATCAGACAGTATAAATATTAACACGAATCTCTTTCTCTCAGATATGAAAATTCACTTAATCCTATGACACCATTAAATTAATGAAAATTAAAAAAGCACAACATGAAATTAACGGTTGTTAATATTTAAGGACTACCGTTTTTTGCATATATTATATATATACTTCTCTTCGCTTGCCTTGTATCACCTCGAAGTTAATAAAAAAGTATTCGATAAAATAATCAGTTATTAACTTGCTTAATGAAAATAAAATCGGCATAATGTTCAAAATATCAAAAAGTTTTTTGGCGCGGAATCCACCAGGCTGAAAAATAGAAAAATCTGGGTTTTTTTCTGCAAACTATTTGTAACGTAAGCAAAGCTGTAAAATGATTGAATCAGTAGGATATACATTCACTCGGCATTCTTTACAAGATTTTGATTTTTTGGTTGTATAAAAAAAAACTCATTCCTGAGTGGCTTAAATTATTTTGAAACAAAAACAAACGTAATGTGTTATTGAATGGTAGAGTTCCATTCAGTATAGAAGGTGAATGTAACCGAAGCATTCGCAATCATCGTGATTGTAAATTTTGGCTGAATCCAAACACTTTTGATCATTTAGTACTACACTGAAAAAATATGTCTTGACACTAGAACAAAATCTTTATAGGGGGAAAAGTCGTTTTGCTTCTGCCACTGCTACAATTTGGTAAAGCATTAAACCTCTAACCAAAGTACGTTCCAGCTTTAGATAATCAGTCCATGCTTTTTAAAACCAACTGCATGTTTTTGAAGGAAACTTGCGGTGATTTTTTTGTAACGAACCAATTTTTTATTTGTTCAAAGCGATATTTTTATTTCCCAATACCAGGCGCTCATACATACATATGAAGTAGCTAGATTTCTATGCGCATAAATTTGTTTGTAGCAAGGTACATTGAACAGGTAGTATCAGTAGAGCAGCTGATTTGATTTATTTTCAAATTATTTGGTCTCGAAAATGTCAAATATTTTTAATTTTTTCTCACAAAAATTATGAATTGTTAAAATCCATTTGCATGTGAAACCTTTTTCCATACAAAACAAGCGATTGAATAGCAGCTTTTGGAACGTTCGCCCAACTCAGCAGCACGACCGCTGATTACTGGGCCTTGCAAAGGATGGATCAATGCTTCGAGAGGCAAACAAATTTACTAGGAAAGAAAGTTGCATCAATTTTTATTTTTTCCAATTTCAATTTTTTATTTTTTATAATTTTTTGTATTTCACATGGCACGCTTTGATTTAGAAGAAAAAATTCAGAACAGTTTTTCACACTTTCGATACCAGAAGCAACAACAAAATACACGCAAATGTTGTTTTTGCTCTACTGATACTACCTGTTTAATGTGCCTTGGTTTGTAGAAATTTTTAATTTTTATTTATTTTTTTTTTGTAGAGGCCTTTGAACTGTACAAAGTTGAATTTTGGAAATTTAAAAATTTATAACAACAATTTTGTACATAGAAATAGACAATTTGTTACTTCTATGTATGAGCGCCTGGTATTTGGAAATGAAAATATCGTTTTGTACAAATAAAATCTTGTCATAAAGAGTGGTCGCGCGAAAATGGGCACGTATGTAAGTACGTATTTTAAAACATAACATTATATGTATAGATGTGGATAATTTTGGACTGAATGATGAAAGCAGATGGTTGTTATGCATGATTACATATTTTATATTATGTATATTTCCCATTTTTTAAAGGAAAAGATTATAGATACCAATTGTCTTTGGCAAATTTTGCATTCAGTTTCTAAACAACCAACATGGCTTATGCCTACGGTGACCATATTAACCAACGTAAAATAAAGGACATTTTTTTAAAAATGATTTGGAAATACGTACATACAACTTGTATGATAAAAGTACCTTGCCCATATCGTAATTTAAGTTGAATATTTACCACTTAATTATATTATTTAATTGTATAAGTTCCCCTGCTGTAGCGAAAAATGAAGCCAAATCCTTTTCAAGGACTTCGCCATCGATGTAATGTGGAACGATTTTCCGTCATCCCTTGTCAAATTTGGAACACCAACAACGAAAATGAGTCTTCGCCATCCTTTGCTACCAAAATGCGTTTACCATAATTCATACTGCACGACGAAGCCAGCACACAGTGGTTCAAAATTCGAATTCAATGTTCATAATCCACTGGAGCCTTCATTTTTCCACCAATTTTTACTAAAAACCAAAAAAAAATATTTATTTTGGTGAACCTTTTTATAACATTTCAAAATTTTTTTGTGTATTTTTTTGTTTTGTTAGAACCATACAATTATTTTCAACTAGCTTTTGTTATGTAGCATTTATTAACTGGAACAGAAGAATACATTTTCTTCAAAGATGCAACTTTTTGTGCATTTTGCACTAGAAAATTTAATATAATCAAATTAAAATTCAGAAATCAGGCTCAACTGGTCTCTTGCAAATATTGTAAGCTTTCATAAAAAATAACAATTAATCAAATTAAGCGAAAAATGAAGTGAATGAATGCCAGTTTTGAACCACTGTGCAGCAGGGGGTTTATTGTTCTCTTTCAGTGGAACTGGAAACTCAGCGTGCAACACGATCCTGGGCACAACTTTCCCTGTGCTTTATAGATTGTACAAAGATTACCGATTAAATAGAAACCCTTAAGTGGGGTGCGAAACAAACTGGCGAAAGTTTTCATTATATTTTATAAGGGATATTTTTATTTTTCATATTCTGCGTTTAAAAATTGACCTCTGAAAAATTCAGAGCCGATTTAAAGGACAGTTTAAGAAATAAAGGACAAAAGGCGTCCTTTATTTTGAAAAAAATTATAAAGGACAGGGGGTTAAAATAAAGGACTGTCCTTTAAAATAAAGGACGGATGGTCACCGTACTTATGTCGCGCAACCGCTGTACATTGATCGTGTATCTGATCATATCGATACTGTATCATATCGATTTCGTTGTAAAGCTCTTAGCCTTCATTATTCCATTATCTGTGGTACCCAATCAAAACATACATGTGTATTTTTCTGAGTGTATACAATTTGATTGGAACTGAATTAGAAAATGCACTCATAGCAAAGTGTTTCATTCATCTGTCGGCTCATTCAGTATTGAATTCTGTTTACTTCAGCACTCTCAGTTTTTCATTCAGGTATTTACCATCTTGCTGTGCACAATCAATTTTTTTGAATGATTGTAGATTGAAAAAATATAAGCCACACTACCAGACAAAAGGAAGAAGAATGAAATCATACTTGTAAATATTTCATGATTAAAAATTTAAATGATTTCACAGTTTTACAGCTCTGAACGTATGTATTTTTACTAATTCAATTTTCAGGTAAAATTGTTTTATAATACGTATTTAAGGTATACGTATTTATAAAACTGATACGTAATAAATACGTATTTTAGGTATACAGAATGTGACCAGCCGTACTTCTTTCGGAAGTACAGTACTTTTTTTTTCGGTAATGTACTTCGTACTTCGAAGTACAGTCAAATGTACTTCTTTGCGATATTTTGTACTTCAGGAGGGGGATACTGTAACCAGTTAGTTATAATTTTCGGATCGCTATCGCACTTTTTGACGCATTATAAAAATGCTTTTGCGTCAAAATTGCGATAGCGATTCGAAGATTGTCGCTAACTGGTTACAGAACTTTCCCCCAGGTCGTGTACTGCTCCGATCTTCTGGACGATAGTCACATGGCCTGGGCAATAAATTTGTTCAAACCATTAAAGTCGCCGCGGACCGATGGCATCATACCTGCGCAGCTGCAAAAAGCTCTGAAGGTGTCGCGCAATTGGTTGGATCTTATTTATGCGAACTGCGTGAGGACCGAGTACATCCCCAAGGCTTTGAGGGTAGTCAGTTTTGCGTTCATGCCGAAGGCTGGAAAAAGCTCTCATGTTTCCCCTTGGGATTTTCTGCGGATATTGCAGACAGAATTGTCGAAGCACGAACTGCTATTAGGCTAAGGGAAACCGGGTCCCTTTGTGACATAAAAAAAGGAAAAGGAAACGAAATTTCATAATCGGCTCGCGGCGTTAACTTAACCCAACCTTACGTGTACTTCTTTGAGCTATGAAATAGTTGGTCATATTGCCATATACTTATGCTTTTAGAAACATGAAGGAAAACTATCCGAAAGTTGTAGTCTAGCAAGTTTCAGCGGTATTTGAAAAGCACTGTGAGCCAAAACGTATTGTAATAGTACGCGTTTTGGGCCATATGATCATTTTCTTTATTTTATAGAGTCAGAAGCAATCAGTACGAACCGGAATATATTTATAATAAAAGCCTATAACGAAGGAGCAATTATATTGTAAAAAAAATAATAACAAGTTATGGTTTTGATATTTCGGGCCCCTTAATAAGCCCGGCCCAGGGGGATTCCCCTTTACCCCCTCCCTTTTGACGGTCCTCCCTATGAGCGAATATGCCATACCGGATTATATCGCGCGGTACCGTACATGCAAGCACACGTATGTATGTACACTTTGGCGTTGATGTAAATTTTCTTTAAGTCTTAAAGAGAGCTCCACACTGATCTAAGAAATTTTGATAGAAGCAAATTTCTTTGTAATTTTTTCAGTGTCATTTTATATGAATTTTTTTCATTTCTCCTGAGTGATTTCTTCTAAAGGGCTGTGTGCAGCTCTCGTGAAAAACGAAAAATTCATATGAAAAGAACACACAAGAAATGGAAAAGAAAATTTCTTCTATCATAACTTCTTAAATCAGTATGCAGCTCTTAAGAAAAAAATGCTCGTATATTTTACCTGCAACCTACATGTAAAGGCAGATTGAATGTACATACATATTATGAAGAAATAAATATCCGAGCATCTTTTTCTTGAGAGCTGCACAATTATTTAAGAAATTTTCTTCTGCAGATAGCCCTTTAGAATAAAGCTCTTATAAAAAACGAAGAAATCATAGAAAATGACACTCAAGAAAAATTCCACATAGGATAAAAATGGTAACATGCTGTTCCGAAAACTATTTTAATCAAAATAAGAAAATGTTGCATTTCTCAATTTGACAGGAAATATTTTGAATTGCATAATATAAATATATTGGGAATTACCGCATCACTGCTAATAAATAGCACTGACACACAAATGGACAAATGGAGAAATATGCAAGAAGGGGTCGTAATTTGTTGAAACTTTCAAAAATGAAATCGGTTTTTGTAGAGGCTAACAATTTCGAAAACCGCGGATTTTTAGGATCGCTTACCAATTTGGAGAAAAGCGGAATGGTCCCTGCCCGAGCGCACTTATGCGCAAGGATATTAATTGTTCACATAACGGTTTGCAATAAAACTTTATCAATAAATGCCTTTATAACACATTTTTGAAAAATGGGCGTGGCACCGCCCACTTTGACTATATATGTTTGTCTATCGCGGTATCTGTTTGACCAATTTGTTTCAAACTTAGTAAAATTATTGTACTTGGCATATAAATGCAAAGCGTTGAAAATGTTTGAAACCGGACTAAAATTACGCCCACCGTTCATATAACGGTAACTCTCTGAAAAGCTGAAACTTCGATATTTCTAAATGAAAGTACTCTAATTTACTAAAAATTGATACTTACAAAAATCCGTTGAAAATAAATAACATCATTATAGAATTTTGGAAAATGGGCGTGGTACCGCCCACTATATATCACTAAGTCTAATTGAACAGAACTATATTTAACACGTGATTTGTACTTAATGTTCGGTTTCGCCCCAACTTACTTACTTTCTTGTTTAATTTAAAAGAGTTATATTTACCATAAAGATATCTCTTTATACTAGTTTAGTACTTATTGAAATATAACGATTCCATTTGGTAGTTATTAACCGGTTTTAAAATTTTGCAACACTTTTCGTCGTAATATCATGAACCATACGTTTACCAATGTTATGAAAAGATTCGTTCAATTGTTTTTGAGTTTCAAAGAATCGATTAATAGTAGGAGTGGCGAATATCCAACTTTTAATGATTTAATGTGAATAAACCACAAGACTGTTTGTTTAGTAAATTGTTAACTTGATTACTGGTTTTTAACACCCGGGTTTTCGAAATTGGTAGCCAGTAGAAAATGCCGATTTTATTTTTTGAAATCACCGCTATATAGTTCTTGTAAGAGGGTAATTTCAACAATTACGACCACTTCTTACATATTTCAACATTTGTCCATTTGTGCGTCAGTGCTATTTAGTAGCAGTGATGCGCTAGTTCCAAATAGTTTAAAAATATTTCCTGTCAAATTGGGAGATACAACATTTTCTTATTTTGATTAAAATAGTTTTCTGAACAGCATGGTACCATTTTTATTCTGTACTACCGAGAAAGTTTACAGCAACAGCAAAGTACTTTTTCAAGCAACTTTTTTCTTGTGATTTTTCTTGAGAACTGCACACCGCCTTAAGCTTTAAACAGGAAAAGCTTCGATAATCTCGAAACCTTAACTGAAATGGAAAATTTCGCATATGTGTGTATAAATGCTTTAAAGTTTTAAATGCTCCAGCTTACCTTGTTTCACAGAATCGCCTCAATACAATTCATCACATCAATCCTGTTGGGGCTGATTTTTCATTTTTTTTTTTGCATTTTCTACTGTGTCTTCCAAACATCAACTGGGTGATCTCTTCATTTTTTCGACTTACGTATGTATTTTCTTTGAACGGATACTGATTTTATTTCCGTATATTTGTTTTGTTTTCAAATTTTTCGCTTAAAAACAAATGCACAGCTTCCATTAATACTTTAGTTGCAGTGGCATAACCAGTATCGCAGGAAGGGGGTAATGAAAAAAAATCACCGATAATTTAAAGGTGAGACCAACAATGGTTATTTTGTCTAGGTGTGAAGGTCCATCGGTTTTATAAATACTCTTCCTTTAGACTGTCCTCTTAATAAAGAATATATATTCTAAAAAACAATTTCCATTTCATGATTAAGAGCTGTTTCCAGCTCTCAGTAAAAACGAAAAATTCATACAAAAAACGCGTAAGAAATTAAAAAAAAGAGATTTGCTTCTGTCAAAATTTCTAAAGTCAGTTTGCAGCTCTCAAGAAAAAAATGCTCGTATATTTATTTCTTCCAGAAAATTTACAGCAAAAACAAAGTGCTTTTTCAAACAACAGAAATAAAGTAACTGCGCCTGGGCCACACTGGAGAAGTGAAACTTATGTTACATACATATCTATTTTGTCTCATAACCACCCAGTGGAAATTAGGAGCACGTAATAATGCCTTATTAGCAACTTACTCTTCACCTGGCAGTCACTACCATTTCCCTGCCGAACGTCCCTTACTTTTACAAAGGCATGGCCGCCTTATGTAAGTAGGAATTTAGAATGTACATTTGGTATCAGACATACTTCTCAGCCGCTTTACAAAGTAAGTTACGTGTAATGCAGAGCAGTCGCTCGG
>NW_023461327.1:9803-26871 GCF_013731165.1 Rhagoletis pomonella
CCGAGCGACTGCTCTGCATTACACGTAACTTACTTTGTAAAGCGGCTCAGAAGTATGTCTGATACCAAATGTACATTCTAAATTCCTACTTACATAAGGCGGCCATGCCTTTGTAAAAGTAAGGGACGTTCGGCAGGGAAATGGTAATGACTGCCAGGTGAAGAGTAAGTTGCTAATAAGGCATTATTACGTGCTCCTAATTCCCACTGGGTGGTTATGAGACAAAATAGATATGTATGCAACATAAGTTTCACTTCTCCAGTGTGGCCCAGGCGCAGTTACTTTATTTCTGTTGTTTGAAAAAGCACTTTGTTTTTGCTGTAAATTTTCTGGAAGAAATAAATATACGAGCATTTTTTTCTTGAGAGCTGCAAACTGACTTTAGAAATTTTGATAGAAGCAAATCTCTTTAAAAACTAGCAAATCTCTTTTGTATGAATTTTTCGTTTTTACTGAGAGCTGGAAACAACTCTTAATCATGCAATGGAAATTGTTTTTTAGAATATATATTCTTTATTAAGTGCACATTCTAAGAGAAGAGCATTTATAAACACCTAGACAAAATAAGCATTGTTGGTCTCACCTTTAAATTATCGGTGATTTTTTTTTCACTACCCCCTTCCCGCGATACTGGCTATGCCACTGCAACTAAAGTATTAATGGAAGCTATGCATTTCTTTTTAAGCGAAAATTTTGAAAACAAAACAAATATACGGAAATAAAACCAGTTTCCGTTAAAAGCAAATACATACATAAGTCGAAAAAATGAAGAGATGACCCAGTTGATGTTTGGAAGATACAGTATAAAATGCAAAAAAAAAAATCAGCCCCAACAGGATTGATGTGATGAATTGTATTGAGGCGATTCTGTGAAACAAGGTAAGCTGGAACATTTAAAACTTTAAAGCATTTATACACACATATGTGATATTTTCCATTTCAGTTGGAGGTTTCGAGATTATCGAAGCTTTTCCTGTTTAAAGCTTAAGGCTGTGTGCAGTTCTCAAGAAAAATCACAAGAAAAAAGTTGCTTGAAAAAGTACTTTGCTGTTGCTGTAAACTTTCTCGGTAGTACAGAATAAAAATGGTACCATGCTGTTCAGAAAACTATTTTAATCAAAATAAGAAAATGTTGTATCTCCCAATTTGACAGGAAATATTTTTGATTAATTAAAAACTATTTGGAACTAGCGCTTCACTGCTACTATATAGCACTGACGCACAAATGGACAAATGTTGAAATATGTAAGAAGTGGTCGTAATTGTTGAAATTACTCTCTTACAAGAACTACTTCACGGTGATTTCAAAAATGAAATCGGCATTTTCTACTGGCTACCAATTTCGAAAACCAGAGTGTTAAAGGCCAGTTATCCATTTAACAATTTACTAAACAATTTAACAATTTACTAAACAAATATTCTTATGGTTTATTCACATTAAATCATTAAAAGTTGGATATTCGCCACTCCTACTATTAATCGATTCTTTGAAACTTAAAAACGAACGAATCTTTTCATAACATTGGTAAACGTATGGTTCATGATATTACGACGAAAAGTGTTGCAGAATTTTAAAACCGGTTAATAACTACCAAATGGAATCGTTATATTTCAATAAGTACTGAACTAGTATAAAGAGATATCTTTACGATAAATATAACTCTTTTAAATTAAACAAGAAAATAAGTAAGTTGGGGCGAAGCCGAACATTAAGTACCAATCACGTGTTAAATATAGTTATGTTCAATTAGACTTAGCGGTAACACGCCCATTTTCCAAAATTCTATAATGATGTTATTTATTTTCAAGGGATTTTTGTGAGTATAAATTTTTAGTAAATTAGAGTCCTTTCATTTAGAAATATCGAAGTTTCAGCTTTTCGGAGGGTTACCGTTATATGAACGGTGGGCGTAATTTTAGTCCGGTTTCAAACATTTTCAACGCTTTGCATTTATATGCCAAGTACAATAGTTGTACCAAGTTTGATACAAATTGGTCAAACAGATACCGCGGTAGACAAACATATATAGTCAAAGTGGGCGGTGCCACGCCCATTTTTCAAAAATGTGTTATAAAGGCATTTATTGATAAAGTTTTATTGCAAACCGTTATGTGAACAAGTAATATCCTTGCGCATAAGTGCGCTCGGGCAGGGACCACTCCGCTTTTCTCAAAATTGGTAAGTGATCCTAAAAATCCGCGGTTTTCGAAATTGTTAGCCTCTACAAAAAACCGATTTCATTTTTGAAAGTTTCAACAAATTACGACCCCTTCTTGCATATTTCTCCATTTGTCCATTTGTGTGTCAGTGCTATTTATTAGCAGTGATGCGGTAATTCCCAATATATTTATATTATGCAATTCAAAAAATTTCCTGTCAAATTGAGAGATGCAACATTTTCTTATTTTGATTAAAATAGTTTTCTGAACAGCATGTTACCATTTTTATCCTATGTGGAATTTTTCTTGAGTGTCATTTTCTATGATTTCTTCGTTTTTTGTAAGAGCTTTATTCTAAAGGGATATCTGCAGAAGAAAATTTCTTAAATCATTGTGCAGCTCTCAAGAAAAAGATGGTCGTATATTTATTTCTTCATAATACATATCCATGTGTGTACATTCAATCTGCCTTTACATGTAGGTTGCAGGTAAAATATACGAGCATTTTTTTCTTGAGAGCTACATACTGATTTAAGAAATTATGATAGAAGAAATTTTCTTTTCCATTTCTTGTGTGTTCTTTTCATATGAATTTTTCGTTTTTCACGAGAGCTGCACACAGCCCTTTAGAAGAAATCACTCAGGAGAAATGAAAAAAATTCATATAAAATGACACTGAAATTTGCTTCTATCAAAATTTCTTAAATCAGTGTGGAGCTCTCAAGAAAAAAATGCTTTAAGAAAATTTACATCAACGACAAAGTGTACATACATACGTGTGCTTGCATGTACGGTACCGCGCGATATAATCCGGTATGGCATATTCGCTCATAGGCAGGACCGTCAAGAGGGAGGGGGTAATGGGAGAATTCCCCCGGGCCGCGCTTATTAGGGAGCCCGATATATCAAAACCATAACTTGTTATTATTTTTTTTTTTACAATGTAATTGCTCCTTCGTTATAGGCTTTTATTATAAATATATTCCGGTTCGTACTGATTGCTTCTGACTCTATAAAATAAAGAAAATGATCATATGGCCCAAAACGCGTACTATTACAATACGTTTTCGCTCACAGTGCTTTTCAAATACCGCTGAAACTTGTTAGAATACAACTTTCGTATAGTTTTCCTTCATGCTTCTGAAAGCATCAGTACATGGCAATATTTAATATATGTATGTATACCTAAAATACGTATTTATTACGTATCAGTTTAATAAATACGTATACCTTAAATACGTATTAAAAAATAATTTTACCTGAAAATTGAATTAGTAAAAATACATGCGTTCGGAGCTGTAAAACTGTGAAATCATTTAAATTTTTAATCATGAAATATTTACAAGTTTGATTTCATTCTTCTTCCTTTTGTCTGGTAGTGTGGCTCATGATACAAAAAAGAAGGTAGTTTCAATAAACAACTACCTTCTTTTTACCTTCCTTTTATTAGCTCGGGATGTAACTATGTAATATTGATGCGCCTAAAAGATGCAGCGATTTCTATTCTCAAGTTACATACCTGATGACAGTGTTTTTAGTTTTTTAAACTATAATTTTATTTTATTTGTATCATGGGTGTGGCTTATATTTTTTCAATCTACAATCATTCAAAAAAATTGATTGCACACAGCAAGGTGGTAAATACCTGAATGAAAAACAGAGAATGCTGAAGTAAACAGAATTCAATACCCCTGTAGGTAGGATAAAAAGGTATCTCTGGTGGCTTGCATTTTTAAATAAATTTTGTGAGAAAGTGGTAATTATTTTGACACTTTTTTTTAAATGCCTCTTTTTCTGCAACTGCATTGCCTTTCTCAATTGTCCTTCAGGATCTTGGCCTTTGTTTATGGAATCACTAAGTATAATGATTATTAAGCAACTCAAAAACTATACCAGCGTGATTACCGACGTATCCTTTTGAGAGGTAGCCGCACCCTTATAAAAGGAATAAGACCCAAACTTTTCAGGTAAAAACTTCAGTAGGTTGCGTCTTTATGGCCTTTTCAATTTTATAAATTATTATTTTTAAGTGGAAAAATAAAACTGAAAATTAATGATAATCTCTGCAAAAACAAAAATCATAAAATAATCATTATTTGTAATCCCAAAAATAAAAATCAAATAATAATTATTTCCGTTTGAGCGAAAAAATAAAACTCAATAATAATTCATAAAATAATGATTAAATGCTGATTTAAATTATTTTACTCATAATGATTACCTTCCCTGCTTTTAAAATTTAAAATAGAATAGTTTAGTGAAAGTACCACATTTCACTGCTTTTGGACTGGTGCGGAACTAGTTACTATCGGACTGGTTCGTTTTTGGCAAAAAAGAACTAGTACTGAACTAGAAATCTGGTTCACTAGTTCGTGTTTTCCCTACAGGAACTGAATGAGCCGACAGATGAATAAAACACTTTGCTATGAGTGCATTCTCTAATTCAGTTCCAATCAAATTGTATACACTCAGAAAAATACACATGTATGTTTAGATTGGGTACCACAGATAATGGAATAATGAAATCTAAGAGCTTTACAACGAACTCGATATGATACGCGATCAATGTACAGCGGTTGTGCGGCATAAGCCATGTTGGTTGTTTAGAAACTGAATGCAAAATTTGCCAAGACAATTGGTATCTATAATCTTTTTCTTTAAAAAATGGGAAATATGCATAATATGAAATATGTAATCATACATAACAACCACCAGCTTTCATCATTCAGTCCAAAATTTATCCACATCCATACATATAATGTTATTTTTTAAAATACATACTTACAGTATCGGTCATATCTATAGCACGCCATTTCAAAGTGATATTGTGTGCAACTTACGTTTATTTATTTATTGTTGAGAATTTTCAATTAAAATACAGTTCTTTCTCTAACAAACCCCATATAAATCCAAGTTTAACAATTTGTAGAAAACTTCAAAAAAGTGCAACAAATTTTCACCTAAATTTCAAACTTTTTTCTCAGAAGTGTTTGAATTTTTCTGAATACACAGTTTTATAGCCCAATGAATTTTAGTCTGATAATGTGCAAGTTTCAAGTGACTGAAAGTTACCGTTGATTTTTTAGAATTATTTTCTCCAAAGGTGTTGCGGCTTTCCTCCATATACAAATAAATTGAGTTTATTCATTATATGGAAGCCAATGCGACAAAAAAAATTCTAAAAAATTAACGGTACTTCGTACCTACTTGAAATTTGCACATTATCAGACTAAAATTGCAGGGGCTAAAAAACTGTGTACTCGAAAAAAATCTAACACTTCCGAGAAAAAAGTTTGAAACTTAGGTGAAAATTTGTTGCACTTTTTTGAAGTTTTCTATAAATTGTTAAACTTGGGTTTATATGGGGTTTGTTAGAGAAAGAACTGTATTTTAATTGAAAATTCTTAAAAATAAATAAATAAACATAAGTTGCACACAATATCACTTTGAAATGGCGTGCTATAGATATGACCGATACTGTACGTGCCCATTTTCGCGCGACCACTCTTTATGACAAGTTTTTATTTGTACAAAACGATATTTTCATTTCCAAATACCAGGCGCTCATACATAGAAGTAACAACCCTGCAAACCATTTTTTCAGAGTATTCTGAATCGTAAAGAAATTTTAACGAATTCGGAAAGATCCCATCCGATTTTTTTCTTAATTTTCTAAAATGAAATAAATTACGCACACTTCCATTCTTTTACGAAATTTCGGAAGAAAATCGGTGAAGAAATGAAAATAATGCTGCTATGTGAAGAATTTCTTGCAGACTCTTTTCAGAGTTTTCTTTATTTTTCGTACAGAAATTTCTTTATGAGTTCGTGTCAACCACTTCATATAATTTTCTTTGAAGATTCGGAAAAAAATCGTTACAGAAATCAGATACTCCTAAAGATTTCGTTAAGATTTCGGGAACATTGGTTTGCAGGGAAATTGTCTATTCCCTGCAAACCATTTTTTCAGAGTATTCTGCATTGTAAAGAAATTTTAAAGAATTCGTTAGGTTTAATTCGATTTTTTGCCGAATTTTCTAAAATGAAATAAATTACGCACACTTCCATTCTTTTACGAAATTTTGGGAGAAAATCTGTGAAGCAACGAAAATATTGCTGCTATGTGAAGAATATCTTTCAGAATTTTTCCAGAATTTTCTTTATTTTTCGTACGGAAATTTCTTTACGAGTTCGTGTCAACCCCTTCATATAATTTACTTTAAAAATTCGTAAAAAAATCGTTACAGAAATGAGATACTCCTAACGATTTCCTTAAGGTTTCGGGAACTTTGGTTTGCAGGGTTTCTACGTACAAAATTGTTAGTATAAATTTTTAAATTTCCAAAATTCAACTTTGTACAATTCAAAGGCTTCTACAAAAAAAATAAAAAATTTAAATTTCTACAAACAAATTTATGAGTATAGAAAGCTAGCTACTTCATATGCATGAGCGCCTGGTATTGGGAAATAAAAATATCGCTTTGAACCAGAGTACGAAAATAAACTGTACAAAACAATTCCCATTTGCTCATCGATCATCATATTATTTGTGGTTTTGTACAGTTTTGTACATAGTCAGAAACAAATTGTAAGATTCACTGTCATTTTCCTCAACTAGAAACGTTTGCTTTTCGTTTGTGAGAATTGTGCCATAGGGTGATATCACAAACGTTTCAATTACGTGAAAAATATTGTTTTCTGTAAATTTTCATATCCAATTCAATTAAAAAACATTTTTATTTTTTTATTCATTGCAGCTATTCGTTTTGTGTTTAGTTATTGCATATGTGTACATACATACATATATTTTTCTCTGCACGATTCATTTCGTTTGTTGTTTCGTCTGTAACTACTAAACTACTGTAGTGTACTATCGCCAAAGTGAACTCAGCCGTTTTGTTTTCGTATTGTACCGAACTGTTGAAGTAATAAACGAAACGAAATAGTAACGTACAATATAGTTTATTTTCGTACCCTGCTTTGAACAAATAAAAAATTGATTCGTTACAAAAAATTTACCGCAAGTATCCTTCAAGCACGGACTTATTATCTAAAGCTGGTACGTACTTTTGGTTATAGGTAATGCTTTACCAAATTGTAGCAGTGGCAGAAAATCAGAAAATTTTTTTCTAGTGTCAGGGCATATTTTTTCAGTGTAGTACTAAATGATCAAAAGTGTTTGGATTCAACCAAAATTTACAATCACGATGATTGCGAATGCTTCGGTTACATTCACCTTCTATACTGAATGGAACTCTACCATTCAATAACACATTACGTTTGTTTTTGTTTCAAAATAATTTAAGCCACTCAGGAATGAGTGTTTTTTTATACAACCAAAAAATCAAAATCTTGTAAAGAATGCCGAGTGAATGTAGATCCTACTGATTCAATCATTTTACAGCTCTGCTTACGTTACAAATAGTTTTGCAGAGAAAACACATGGATAATGAAGAGTATAGTAAACTGCTTTATTGTGAAGAAGGCGGAAAATGCTCGAAGAAACCCAGATTTTCTATTTTTCAGGCTGGTGGATTCCGCGCCAA
This sequence comes from Rhagoletis pomonella, assembly GCF_013731165.1. Lineage (NCBI taxonomy): Eukaryota > Metazoa > Arthropoda > Insecta > Diptera > Tephritidae > Rhagoletis > Rhagoletis pomonella. The sequence continues at coordinate 17,510 of NW_023461327.1, forward strand.
AAAACTTTTTGATATTTTGGACATTACCTTAAAAAAATTACCTTAAAAAAAAAATTATGCCGACGTTATTTTCATTAAGCAAGTTAATACCTGATTATTTTATCGAATACTTTTTTATTAACTTCAAAGTAATACAAGGTAAGCGAAGAGACATACATACATATATATATATAAGGACTACCATTTTTTTCCATATATTATATATATATATTATATATACAGGGTGTCCCAGAAGTAACGTGCCAAACTTTAGGGCAAGGTAGGTGGGGGGGTGAGCTCACTGATAAACAACAAATTTTCAGGTAAAAGTGTCACCGTTTTTGAAATATTTACATTTTTTCGAATTTAAAAAAAATCGTGCCTTTTCATGTGTTTCTTTAACTGCAACTACAAACCGGGCAATACTTAGTACATTTTTTATGTAAAATACTTCCAGATAGTTGCCTCTCCATACTCAAATGCAATGTAGTTAAAATAAATTAAGGAACCATCATAAAATTAGGACTATTTCTGGATTTTTAACTTTTTGATATTTTCTTCCCCAACTTTGACTATCTCGGGTGAAAAAAAAATGTACTGAGCTATAACTTTACATTACATAAAAAATTGCTCATTTAATAAAGATTTCAGAAAGGTGCCACACTTACTGTTTTGAATAGAAAAAAAAAAGTTATAGCCGCTTTTGTGGGTAAAGGACTGAGACACGCTAGAATGTATTTAATAGATTTAAATTGAATTTGCTCTTGTTACCGTCAAATGACATGCTAAATAGTACAAAGGTACATAATTACTTGCTCTTGACATTATTTTATGTTACTTACCGGAATTAGTGAAAGTGGATTTTGTGAAATTGGACCCTTCGAACATTGTGTTATTAATACTATGACAGAGAACACGCAGTATACGTCGCATGAATATGCGGATATTCACCTAATTTACGGTGAAGCTTGCTGTAATGCCAGAGCTGCTCAAAGACTCTATGCAGAGCGATACCCCAATCGTCGACATCCGGGTCGAGAAGTATTCGCCCGGACCCATAGAGAAATATATGAAGGTAAGTGATTTTTACACCTTTCTTGTTTGCTTGCTTGTTAACTATAATTTTTCACTTTTTTAAGGTCGCATACCTGGAAGGCGTGGCGGCGAAACAGGACGTCCTGCAACGGTAGATGTTGAAGCTGTGTTAGAGGAAGTGGAACTAGCTCCATCGACTTCAGTGAGAATGATGGAAAGACGGACGGGAATACCAAAAACTACAGTTCACAAAGCTTTAAAAGACCATCGATTTCATCCCTACCACATTCAACGTGTTCAGGCTCTACAGGAAAGAGATTACCTGTCGAGGGTTAGATTTTGCCGTGAAATGTTGCGAATGCATGAATCAGACCCCAACTTTTTTAATAAAATAATTTGGAGCGATGAATCATCATGCAAACGTGCTGGTTATTTTAATTTACATAACCTTCACAGTTGGCAGATATACAATCCTCACGAAATGAGAGAAGATCGTTCGCAGTACCGGTACAAAATAAATTTATGGTGCGGTATTTTTAATTGTCAGATATTGGGACCTGTGGAACTGCCGCCAACTCTCAACTCTCACAGTTATTTAGAGTTCCTTCAGGAACGGCTTCCAACTCTTTTGGAAGATGTACCCTTAAACCTGCGGCGAAGACTATGGCTGCAAAATGACGGGTGCCCTGCTCACTACGGGCGTGAAGTAAGAGCTCATTTAGACGAAACTTATCCTCGCCGATGGATTGGACGATACGGGCCAATCACGTGGCCCGCTAGATCGCCAGACCTGAATCCATTAGATTTTTTCTACTGGGGCTGTCTTAAGGACAAAATTTATTCAAAAACAATTCAAAACGAAGAGCATTTGCGGGAACAAATAAATGGAGCTGCTGCTGAGATAGCCCAATTGAGTTTAAGATCTCTAAAAGCGTCTTTTCTTAAAAGGTGCCGAGCTTGTATTAGAGTAGAAGGTCGCCAATTTGAGCATATTTTATCAATAAATGAATAAATTTCTCTTCAAACGACTCATGTATATTTTATTTCCCGTGAATCCATGCTTCACAAAAAATATTGATAGATATAGCCCTTGTTATAGATATACAGGGTGTCCCAGAAGTAACCTGCCAAACTTGAGGAGAAGGCAGGTGGGGTGGTGAGCTCTCTGATAAACAAAAAATTTTCAGGTAAAAGTGTCACCGTTTTTGAAATATTTAAATTTTTTTGAAGTAAAGAAAAATCGTGCCTTTTCAAGTATTTTCTTTAACTGCATCTACAAACAAGCCTATACTTAGTAAATTTTTTATGTAAAATACTTCCAGATAGTTGCTTCTCCATATTCGAATGCAATGTAGTAAAAATATATTAAGGAACCATTATAAAATGAGGACTATTTTGGGATTTTTAACTTTTTGATATTTTTTTCCCCAACTTTGACTATCTCTGGTGAAAAAAAATGTACTGAGCTATAACTTTACATTACATAAAAAAAAATCTCATTTAATAAATATTTCAGAAATGTACCACTCTTACTATTTCGAATAGAAATAAAAAGTTATAGCTGCTTTTGTGGGTGAAGGACTAAGACACGCTATGTATGTATGTATTTAATAGATTCAAATTTAAGTTGGTCTTGTTAACGACCAATGACATGCTAAATAGTACAAAGGTACATTATTTCTTACTCCTGACATTATTTTGTGTTACTTACCGGGATTCGGACTAGAGTCAACAACAAGGGCTATATTTGTATTTTGTATTTTTGTATTTGTATTTATTTAATTTAATGATAATTAGTACATTAAGATATAATCTTTTCTTGCACAACGATGTAAATATAAGCAATTAAATACCTTAATAATAAAAAAAATACACAGATAAAATATTTAATAATTTAAAGCATTAAGTAATTATAAAACATTAAAACATTAAAAAACATTAAAAAAAAAAAACATTAAAAAACAAACATTAAAAACATTAAAACATTAAGTAATTATAAAACATTAAATTATAAGAAAAAAAAAGAAAGATAAACATGAATAAACATAATCTAGATTGCGAGAGTCGATAACCATGTTTTCAAGAAATTTTAATTAGAGAAATACTGAAGTATAAGTTTATTGAAGCTGCCTCTAGACAATAACCTCCTTAGCGACTGAGGAAGGGAGTTCCAAAGTCTAACAGCGTTAACGAAAAACAGTCGGGATGAGCATAAGTAATTGAACTTGGGCACAATTAGAGTTAAAGAGCGAGAGCATTTAGTAAATATGAGTTTTTCATATAGGTATTCCGGTTTCGCAAGAGTAATTAGTTTAAAAATAAAGATGCAGTTCCTGGCATTTAAGAAATTTTGTATGTCGCAGCCAAGTATCGAGTTTCTCAACAAGGAAAGATGGTCAAACTTCTTCAGACCGTATACGTATCTCGTGGCATAATTAAAAGCTACGTCCAACTTGTGCTTAGAGTGAGAATCTAGCTTGCTATAAACTATCTCAGAATACGTAATAAGTGGAACTATTAAACTCTGAACCAACTTTTTCTTAGTGGCTAAAGGAACATATTGCGAAGTAATTCTAAGATATCGAAGAGTATAATATATTTTGCTCACAGTTTTGTTAACATGATCCTCACAAGTTAGCTTAGAGTTAATGACAAAGCCAAGATTTGTAACTTTGTCAACTACTTTAAGTGGGCTAGTACCAATATGCAAAAGCAGAATCACGGAATGCTCAACTTTTTCCTTAAATATGGGTAGTACATATGACTTCTGCGCATTAAGATGAAGTAGGTTTTCCTTCGACCACTCAAAGATGGAGTGCAAATCCTCATTAAGCCTATAACTAAGGTCTTCGACCAACCCTATTCTGTTGGAGAGATACAGTTGTACGTCATCTGCATACGCATGTACATTGGCATTTGAGCATCTCGTAAATACATCGTTGATAAACATACTAAATAGTAAAGGGCCAAGAATAGAGCCTTGTGGCACGCCTGAAGAGATGGGGGCGAGCTCAGAGAGCTTATTACCAGACCTAACTTTTTGGAATCTATTACTTAAGTAATCTTTAAGCAGCCTTACTGCGCTTTCACTAAAACCAAAATAGTTAGATAACTTATTGCACAACAATGTGTGATTAACTGAATCGAAGGCCTTGGAAAAATCTAGTAGGCAGAGCAAGGTAAGGTGACCTTGATCGAAAGGTTGACGAATATCATCTAACACTTTTACAATTGCCGTTGAACAACTATGATGGGGCCTGAAACCAGATTGAAGTCGACTCAACAGCTTATTCGTCTCAATAAAATCCATAACCTGTTGAGCTATAAGCCTTTCGAATACTTTGGAAAGTCCCGGTAAAATGCTTATAGGCCTAAAATGACACAGGGAAGAGGCACCGGGTTTTTTAGCTATAGGTGTAACAGTGGCTACTTTCCATGCGGCAGGGAAAGTAGAGGTAGTAAAGCAGTGATTAATTGTGTGCGTAAAACTACTCAATATGTATGGTAAAATAATTTTAATGAATTTAATAGGGAGCTCATCAGCACCCACGGCATTTGATTTTATCCGAAGAACGCACTTAGCTACATCGTCCTCAAAGACAGAAATGAATTTAAATTTTTCAGCCAGGTGAGACTTAACAGGTAAGCTCCTTGGGACCAATGCACCAATATCCGATGGACAGTTTTTGGATACAAAGAACTCATTTAGCAAATCGGCATCAAGTTGGCATGGAGCCTCAGAGCCCGAGCGCACACCCAACTGTTTCAAATTTGACCACAACTGCTTGGGAGGCAAGCAGGAATTGAGCTTTGTGCCAAAGTATTTTATCTTTGCTTGGCGGACCGAAATAGACGCCTTATTGCGAGCACTCCTATAAGCATTCCAGGTTTCATCGGATGGCTTTCTTTTCCATATTCCGTACAAAATGTTGCGTTTTTTAATAGCCGTCTTCACTTCTTGACTAAACCACGGACAAGAGCAGGATCGGGAAGTGAACTGGCGAAGAGGCACATATTTATTAAAAAAGTATAAAATATTTTTCTGCAAAAAGCCAAGTTTCTCATCAGCAGTTTCCAGATTCCAACAATGATTCCAATGGAAGTTATTTAGTTCTGTGAACAAAGCGTCATAATCAATTGACTTGTAATCACGATAATTGAATTTTGTCGTTGCATCCACTACATAAGTTAATTTAAAATCAAACTTGCAAAAAATAAGGTCATGGTCAGAAATGAAGGAGATTTGATCAAACAGACGAACACCCGTTGATTCAGGGACAATAAACACATCTAATAAACTAGGACGATTATTGCAAGAAAATCTCGTAGGCACAACAGTGTTAACTACGGACATACCAGTAGATGCAACAGAGTCAATAAACCTGGCTGATAAGGAATCATGTTTAAGCAAATTAACATTAAAATCGCCACAGATAACGTAATGGTCATAGTCAAGAAGACGTTGAGAGATGTCGTCAAAAAAAGGTTCAAAAGAAGAATACCTATTGAAATTATACACACACGACACTAGTACTTTAATGTTGGCATCATACAGTAAAACAGACAAATACTCAACTTCAGACGTGGACGAGCAACTTACCATTTTAGCATTTAAAAATAATTTAGTATACACAGCTACCCCGCCGCCTCTTTTACCCACGCGATCATTTCGATATAAATTGTAATTTGGAATGGAATAAAAACTATCAGGAAGTTCAGCATCGAACCAGGTCTCAGATACACAAATCACATCGACAGTCGAGTATTCAAATAAGTGTCTCACATAATCCAATTTGTCACTATTGAGGCTACGAGCATTGAAGTGTACAACATTTAGCCCATTGCCTTGCTTACAAAGAATATTTAGCAGTACCGACTTATTATCGTCAACGCTAGAAAATGAGTTATCCGCCGACATACGAATAACATATGGGTGAGACAACTTCAAGTAATAAATCAATAGCAGAAAAGTGGTGGTTATCGACAAACTTAACAGAGATTGAAAACAAAGAGGAGGGAAAAATAAAAATAATACAGATATGAATAATGACAGAGGAACCATATACGTTAGACATTATTTAATGTGTTATAACTAATTATGTTGAATAAGTCCGTGCTACTGGGTACAGCAACCGGCTCACTGCCAGCAGACACACGCACAAACACCTCGCCTCGCCGTGAAAACACACTATGCAGTTTTTTCAGTTTTTTCAGCTTAATTCCAGCTTGCAAAATTTTTCTGTTCACAACAGAAAGACTCTCATAAATGAAAAAGTTACTGTCAGAGCCAAAGCCTGCTAACTTAACAGACAGCGCAGCTTTGGTTTTTTGTCTGTATCTGGCGAAAGCAGACAAAGTGCGAGCGCGATCGTATTGGGAACTAAACTTTACAATAACAGCACTGTTTGGATGCTCAGCTGTATGTCTTGTGCGAAAAATATCGCGAAACAGCGGAGATGGCAAGTCGACGGATTTGCAGGCACAGCTGAAAATATCTCTTAAACTCTCCTCTTTAGAAAAGGGCAAACCAAAAATTATAGCATCAGTTGATTCACCAGCCGCCTTCTCTTGCTTTAGCTGATTTAATTCGGCTTTGACTGTGTTAAGTTCAGCGGAGAGGCTAACAATATAAGCAGAGTCTTCCTCAAGTTTAGTGCACCTGCGCTCAACCGTATCAATACGCTGCGATACAGCCTCGAAGCTGTCTTGCAGTTTAGCAGTGAATTTTTGTTCAAGTGATGAGATCTGCTGCGACAGCTGACTGTAGAGGCCACTAATTCGCTCTTTGATCCTCTCTTCCATCAAAGAGACTTTCTCTTCTGTAGATTTCAGTGCCTTCACTACGGCGTCAGAGAGACTACCGTTACTCTCCAGTTTCTGGTGTTTTGCTGCCGGAGAATCTTTGCTAATGGTTGTTGTTGTGGGTTTTCGCTTACCAGCAGAATCCATATGTAGCAGGTGGTAGTTTTGGTTTACAAAACCAAATAAAAACACACAGGTGACTTAGCAAACGAACGAATTAATGACAACAGGAAATCCCCGCACCAGCTTCTCAAGACGTAGCGACAGAAACTTTAAATTTAAAGCGTTTATACCGGATAAAATCAAATATTTTGACGAGCACCAGAACAACACGTCTGCACAGAGCGACAGTTTTACCAGAATATCTATCAATATTTTTTGTAAAGGATGGGTTCACGTGAAATAAAATATACATGAGTTGTTTGAAGAAAAATTTATTCATTTATTGATAAAATATGTTCAAATTGGCGACCTTCTACTCTAATACAAGCTCGGCACCTTTTAAGAAAATACGCTTTTAGAGATCCTAATCTCATTTGGGCTATCCCAGCAGCAGCTCCATTTATTTGTTCCCGAAAATGCTCTTCGTTTTGAATTATTTTTGAATAAATTTTGGCCTTAAGACAGCCCCAGTAGAAAAAATCGAATGAATTCAGGTCTGGCGATCGATCGGGCCACGTGATTGGCCCGTATCGTCTTACCCATCGTCGAGGATAAGTTTCGTCTAAATTAGCTCTTACTTCACGCCCGTAGTGAGCAGGGCACCCGTCATTTTGCTGCCATAGTCTTCGCCGCAGGTTTGAGGGTACATCTTCTAAAATAGTTGGAAGCCGTTCCTGAAGGAACCTTAAATAACTGTGGGAGTTGAGCGTTGGCGGCAGTTCCACAGGTCCCAATATCTGACAATTAAAAATACCGCACCATAAATTTATTTTGTGCTGGTACTGCGAACGATCTTATATCATTTCGTGAGGATTGTCTATCTGCCAACTGTGAAGGTTATGTAAATTAAAATAACCATCACGTTTGCATGATGATTCATCGCTCCAAATTATTTTATTAAAAAAGTTGGGGTCTGATGCATGCATTCGCAACTTTTCACGGCAAAATCTAACCCTCGACAGGTAATCTCTTTCCTGTAGACCCTGAACACGTTGAATGTGGTAGGGATGAAATCGATGGTCTTTTAAAGCTTTGTGAACTGTAGTTTTTGGTATTCCCGTCCGTCTTTCTATCATTCTCACTGAAGTCGATGGACCTAGTTCCACTTCCTCTAACGCAACTTCAACATCTACCGTTGCAGGACGTCCTGTCTCGCCGCCACGCCTTCCAGGTATGCGACCTTAAAAAAGTTAAAAATGATAGTTAAAAGAAGAATGGCTTTAAACAAGAAAGGTGTAAAAATTACTTACCTTCAGAAATTTCTCTATGGGTGCGGGGGAATACTTCACGACCCGGATGCCGACGATTGGGGTATGGCTCTGCATAGAGTCTTTGAGCAGCTCTGGCATTACAGCAAGCTTCACCGTAAATTAGGTAAATATCCGCATATTCATGCGACGTATACTGCGTGTTCTCTGTCATAGTATTAATAACACAATGTTCGAAGGGTACAATTCCACAAAATCCACTTTCATTATTTTCGGTAAGTAACACAAAATAATGTCAGGAGCAAGTAATAATGTACCTTTGTACTATTTAGCATGTCATTGGTCGGTAACAAGACCAACTTAAATTTAAATCTATTAAATACATTCTAGCGTGTCTCAGTCATTTACCCACAAAAGCGGCTCTATTTTTTTTGTTTTCTATTCGAAATAGTAAGAGTGGCACCTTTCTGAAATCTTTATTAAATGAGCAATTTTTTTTATGCAATGTAAAGTTATAGCTCAGTACATCTTTTTTCACCAGAGATAGTCAAAGCTGGGGAAGAAAATATCAAAAAGTTAAAAATCGCAATATGGTCCTAATTTTATAATGGTTCCATAATGTATTTTAACTACATTGCATTTGAGTATGGAGAAGCAACTATCTGAAAGTATTTTACATAAAAAATTTACTAAGTATAGGCTTGTTTGTAGATGCAGTTAAAGAAACTATATGAAAAGGCACGATTTTTCTTTAATTCAAAAAAATTTAAATATTTCAAAAACGGTGACACTTTTACCTGAAAGATTTTTGTTTATCAGGGAGCTCACCACCCCACCTGCCTTCTCCTCAAGTTTGGCAGGTTCCTTCTGGGATCCCCGTATATGCAAAAAAAAAATTTATATATATTATATGCAAAAAAATGGTAGTCCTTAAATATTAACAACCGTTAATTTCATGTTGTGCTTTTTTAATTTTCATTAATTTAAAGGTGTCTCAGGATTAAGTGAATTTTCATATTTGAGAGAAGGAGATTCGTATTAATATTTATACTGTCTGAAACCTCAGAATATGTATGACCCAGATATTACCAAAAATCTGCGAAACCTGAGAAAAAAAATCATTCCCCTCGGTTTCGTTTTCGGCGATTTGGGCCATATGCTTTTAATTTTATACAC
>NW_023461328.1:0-26859 GCF_013731165.1 Rhagoletis pomonella
CTTCGTTGCGTCGTTTTGTTGTGGCCACAAGGAACAACGAAAATTTACCAATAAATACTTTTAGAATTTATTTACTCTCAAGTGGATTTTCAAGAATGTTAGAGTTACTATTTGTTGTTGAAGGGAGATGGTGTAAAACAACTAACGACAAATCATAGACTTTGTAAAGTTGCAGTAACATTCGTTGCTATGTTTGGCACTCAAATAAGTAAGATTTCAGCCTTTGCAATGCTCTTCGCAAATTGCGCCATTGGGCATTTGTTGTGGAAAATTTATTAGTTGAAGACATAAAGAGATACATAGATTGAAAATTTAATGCGTGGCATTAAAAGAAGGTTTGCTTGTTTTGTTATGAAGGCGGTCATGAAAAGCTCGTTTAAGTTAGGTTACGGTGGTTGCCATTCTACACTCGCTCACAGCAGCGAAGCAAACGTAAACCAATAAGACCAGTTGTGATGTCTTTTGAGCAAACTCCTATTCAATTCGTTCACTTGTGGTGGAACTGCCATATTTTCTTAATAAAGCGCTGATGATTGCGTATGTCCACAGAGTCAAGATCAGCCAAGCACTGAAAGAAATAATTGTTAAATAACATAAAACTAAATTTTTCCAGGGCGCTTCACTGGTAACTGACACTCTTCACCTCTTCCTCGTCCTGTAGCCACGAGAGAGATGCAATTTCGACTATCCAATGACTGCTTCTATATAAAGAAGCTTCACGCGGATATTCTTGGGAAGATACAAGGTTTGGAAATATGCGGAGTTTCTGACCTTTGAACCAAAGAGATCTAATTGCACAGAATGTTCTAAGTGAACTCCCCAGATCACGAAGTTTGGGCTATCAGACTTCCCAGAACGAACGGTTCCCAGAAACGCATATTGTTACACGGATGGTTCGAGGATGGCTGATAGAGCAGGTGTGCATGTCTATGGACACGGCACCAAACTCGCAACTCCCATGGCAGATGGCCCACGGTATTCTAGGCTGAAATTTAATCAATTCTAACCTATTTCTTGAGAAGGGTTTGAAGGGCATCCTCCAACTTTCTTTATCCTTTCAGATATCCAAGCAGCCATCCGAGCCCTCTCAAACAGGATGATGAAATGTAAACTTGTTAAAGATTGCTTAAGCATGCTTCAGATTCTGGCAGTAAAAAAAAATACAATAACTCTGTGCTGGTCGCTGATGAGTTGGTGCGAGAACTAACCTTAACTGGCTTATTATGATTGGAACCATTCTCAGATCTTACACACGTTTTTGAGAACCATAATTACTGAGTGAGTACACTCGGAACGCAGATGTTGGGAGCTATAGATAGACCTTATTAACTTACTTCATAGCTCTATTGGTAAAACCCTCATAAATAAGAAACTCGAATACCAAGACCATTCTAGAAGTTATAAGGGTAGCCAATGGTGTCTTGCGAATACTGAGTAAGGGAGCTCTTTAGAGATACAAAAGACATTTAAGATCGCAGTCTCCATCATCACATGCTTTATTTTTGGCTGTCAATTCAACCTGTAAAACACTTTAGTAGCCTGTGAGAGCTCTTCCGATTGTATCAGTTTCAAGCCATCAGTAATTATGGCGATAGATCTTGGATACTGGACTGTGCGGCCTTCACATTAGTTTTCCTCTGGAATTGTAGTAGATAACCTATTTTCTAAGCCGAATAATGGTCGGGTGTAATCAAGATCGTCTAAAATTGCTGGAATGGTGTTCAGAATTTTCAACTGGCCAAACCTGAGCCTCTCTAGGTATAAGCAGCATTCATTCTGGTTGCTTTGCAGCTGGCTTCAGCTGGCTGGTCGGTGGGAAAAAGTTTTTAACAGAATTTCCTGGATCCAGCTGGTAGTGTAGGGCACAGCTCCCGCGATTAATATAGAGGCGCTACACACTATCCATCGTATTGCGAAGCGGCTTTGGGACCTTTCGGTTGTTTGGTGGCAAAAAATTTGTTGGTTTTGCCATCTTTATTCCATGCACTGTATTCACTGTATATTCAGCGGGCGTTGTTTACCGATTGTTCTTAGCTTCATCCTTGTTGAGGCTAGGCACGCGCGCAGGAAGTGTTCGACTGTCTCCTTTCAGCCTGAGTCTACGAAACTGAGACAGAACCTATTGAAGGGTAAGCATGTGTTCGACCCAACCAGTGCCCAGTACAGACTGTCGCGTTTTTCTTTTATCATTCTCAAAAGGATCCTGGTTTTAAATTAGCCATATGAAACCTAGAACAGCCTATGCTCTGTCTAGTCTTCAAATGATAAATATCGGAAATTCTGCTCTTGATCTCCGTGAGATAGGCACTCATGTCCACCCCGTTGGACGCATTCAGTGTGGAGCCGCACCACGCTAGTTTGTCTCGTCGTCTCGGTTCCATAAATGTGAAATTGAGGCCACATGTCCCTGTGTTCCGGAACCCATATTAATGTGAAATTGAGGCCAACTCTTTCCTACAGTCATTCACTAATTGAGATCTAGCAGCGGTAAAAGGGAGTGCCTGATTAGCCGGTTGGTTGTCTGAGAAGATATTCACCTACGTTCTCTTTTATTTACGTCACTGCATCCTTAATTTCACGCGTCGCAGCTTGGAAAATGCTTGCGTGGTCTTGTAGGTGGAAGGATAACTTTAGGTGTTATTGCTCAATGAAAACTCCTGCACCAACCCCGTATTTCATCTTTTCTCTGTCCGTTAAACCCTTCCAGAAATGAGCTCTACCTTAAGTCCATTCCCTGCGACTTTGGGAATTTCGTGCGTGCTTTTTGGTGTACATCCAGTGTACAATTTTGGTTTTAATCCCCATCTATTCGCTAACATTCTCTTGGATGTATAAGGAGCCATCGAGACCTTCCTTGCACGTGCAAGGTCGTCAACGTACACTATTATTTGATAGCCGATATTCTGCAGTGTATTGTTTACTGTCAGATACCAGAGTGGGAGGGAGAGGACTTTTTCTTAAGCAGATAACCGCATTAGCCCACCGTTAGCATTTCACAATGTTCTAAAGCAGCGATATCCACGCTATAACAGCTACTTAGCACTTTACAACAAAAACAAAATAAAATCCAGTAGCAGTAGGCTTATTTAAATTTCTTCGAAATCAACAGCACATCGTTAGCTCACCAGCAAATTTTAGTTTACTCGAGCCACCTCTGCGTTCATTTCCTAGAATTTCCTGGCCCTTCGAAGTGCACAAAACTACAATTTGCAATCCACGCTATCGCTTCTTTTATATCGTTGCTGTGAATGCAGAGCAAATGTTCTCCGAATTTTACATAAAAAACTTTCGATTAGCGATTTTTTTATCATTTTACAACAACAACTTGTGAGCATCCCTGCTTTAAAACGGTCATTAATTTATTACGTATACGCCCAGTCAAGCGAATGAATCCCTACTAAATGCGCAAAAATATGAATTTATACAAAATTATAATTAGCTAATGCCGGCACGTGCAAAGACTTAGGCCCTACAACATTAACTATCTAACTGGTATATTTAATTAAAAATTCCACTTAAAGCCACGCCTATATACATATATGTACATATGTACACCTGCAAAAAGTTATGTTTCTCAATGGTTTAGTTGAATCATTAAAAAGTTCAAACAAGCCAACTAAAAATGTAATATTTAGTGCAGCAACTAAGTAAGTAACCAACTCGGCTGTGAGTTTTTTAAAACTACGTAAAACTCATAATTTTATAGACAACTTTGCTCGTTTATTACCATTTAACCTATTTACTGGCGGAAGCTTGCAAAGGCAGCTGGGCTCAAAATGTCTAACTAAGCTATTTTGCAAGCAAAAAATATGCGTTTTTTTTATTTATTTTTCCTATTATCTCGAATTTTCAGGTGAAAAGTTTAGGTCAGTAAGCGAAATGAACGCAATATTGGAAAGAACAATTTTTCTATGCATACATTAGCAACTACATGTGTATTAAAGTCAGTTTCAATACAATCATATGAATTTGTTTATTTAAATTATAGGCAGCGGTAACAGATAGTATTTGTAGGCGGATACGCGTCATATTGATTTTATAGCTGATTGCATATTATCATTGAATTTTCAATACAGCAAGCACTTAAATTTGCCTGTCCGGCCTATTTTGATTTTTTTATGTTTTTTGCCTTTACCTAGCTAGCGACAAGCTATGGACAAGGTAGCGCCCGAACAGCAACAAACTAATCTATTGCAAACTTAATAAAGCGAAATAGCAACCCTGGAAATTTCCAAAGAATTTTATTTTTCGTTTTCCTGTGAAATGAATGTGCAAATAGTATTTAGTATCACGTTATCTATTTATTTATATTGATTTGAATTTTCATAGTTATAAGCGCATCACATATTCCTTTATTTATTTATTTTATTTATTCAAACTAAATAGAAAACAATTCAAGCTTAAATATATATAAACTATTATCAAGATTAAGAACGCTGCTATATATCGTTTTGCTAGATGTATAGTTTTAATGATTGGTTCGTTCAATGCATAATTTGTTTTATGAGTTACTTCGATAAATAATCTAGTAGTTATGCCTAAAATTGTGTGGCGGAATATAAGCAATGAAAAACATTAGACAAATCGGAGCATTTAATATTAGAGTTAATTAAATTAAATGCAAAGAAGAGCGAGGATCAAGTTCTTCTTTCATACAAAGCCTGGAGATCAAGTAATTTACGTCTGCTGGTATATGATGGGAGGCCATCGGGCCATCGGGCTAACGAAGCATACGCAAAGTGATTTTGGTAAATATTTTCTGAACTCTCTCAATTTTAGATGACTGTACTTCGTAGAATGGATACCATATAAATGAGCGGTATTCGAGACGACTTCTTACCAAAAAAATATAAACTCAACGCCATTGGATCCTTAAAGTCTCCGGAGTTACGTCTAAGTAATACGACCAATCATTGCAAATGATTTTGAAACAATAAAGTCAATGTGACTAGAGAAAAAGGGTTTGGAGTCAAAAATTACACACAAATCTTTCTGACTACAACGATTTAAAGGGTGAGCATTTAGTTGATGGTTGAAAATAGTGGTGATTACCAGGATTAGGATTTTAAGGCACTAAAAACTTGAAAAAGGCAAAATGAGCTTTCAAAAAAATACAAAAAAGGCATTCATTTTTTAATTTTGTTATATACATATGTACCTTTAGTACATAGTAAATACATATAGTGGTCAAAAAATTATAGCCACACCACTTTTTGCCAAGTTTTAACATATTACTTTTGATGTTATTTAATTTTGGTTATTTTTTTATAAACATATAGTTCATGCCTTAACAAAACCCGTGTAAATCCAAGTTTCCAACTTTTTGCAATATTCAAAAACTTTCGTAAATATGTTGACGTTTTTTTTAAAGTTCTAAAAAATCAAACATAATTTTAATGGGCTAAAAAATTACATACTCAGAATCTTTCTAGAAAATCTAAATAAAAAATCTCGATATTTTTACGAAATTTTGTTGATTTTATTTTTTTTTTAATACTGCAATATATTTTTTAAATATTGTACTTTTGTACAGATTTGCGGGCTGTTGGTACAAAATACAAAAAAAAAAACTGGGACGAAAATTATTTTGTAGTCACACGATTGGTACAATACAGCGAATTTCCATGAAGAGATAAGTATTATAAAGGAAGAACATGCAGAAAAGGCAGGAAAAGGCAATATAGTCAAAAAGGCAAAATTAAAATTTTAATTTTTAATCAAGGATGACATGAAACGTGTGATTCTTTAATTTGTTTACAAATACACACACGCAGACAAAACACCTCCAATTGACACAAAAAGTTTCCTATTCGATAGAAAGATGGAGAAAAATTTTAACAGTTTTCCCTTGATTCCATACAATTTCAACTTATGTGCGTAACACAATTGAATGATCAACTTTGTCAAATGCTTTTGAAAAGTCTGTATAAATTACGTCGAGTTACGCATGAGTCTCAAAAGCATTAATAATAAGATTAGTCAGTAAGGCTAAATTGGTGGAAGTAGACCTCCCGGGAAAAAATCCAAGCTGACATTCAACAACAGCTTTGCCAATGTAATCAAACAATTTCCGTTGAATAATGTGATCAAGTAGTTTTACCAGGATGCTCTGTTTAACTATTGGTCTATAGTTGCAATTATCATTACGGTCACCAGACTTTAATATAGGATTTATTGAGCATAATTCGAATCTAAGCAGAATAGCAGACGAAGTATCCGCTCCATTTGAGGAGTTCAAGAAAGTTCAATCTGTAGATTGCAAAAAGTCAATAATCGCAACACTGTCTGCTTTAAAATAATTATACTCAAAAGCAGATTCAACTGGTTTTTAACAATTTTAATTTTAGTTATTTTTTTTTATTAAAATAAAGTTTTTTCTTTAACAAAGACCGAATAAATCCAAGTTCCAAACTTTGTGTAATATTAAAAAAAAATCAACAAGTTTGAATTAGCTAGGACTTACCGTTAGTTTTTCAAAATTTTTATTTTTTTTTGTTTGTTGATAGCGCCAGTAACTTTCTTACATACGAAATTGTTTTATATGGAGACAATGAGCAACATCTGCAACAAAAATCAACCGTAAGTCCCAGCTACTTTAAACTTGTACTTTACTAAACTCTATACGCTATGGTCGAGAAGGGAGTATAACGGTTTAGGGCGCGATGCCATCTAATAGAAGAATTTAGCAATTTAGCTCGAATTTCAAGCATCGAAAATTACAAAAAAACCCATACAAAAAATATATGTACAGTGGAGAGCAGTGATGATTACAAGGTAATTTTTGTTAAATATTTGCAAGGATTTTAAAGTAGTTTATAAAAACTGGCGTTTTTTCTTTAATTTTCTTTGCAAACGGACTTGTTTATTTTCTTCCATAAGAAATTCATGCTTGTATGCAAAAAAATAGCCGTCTCCAAACATACTTATCGATACTGTCATCGATACCTTCATCGATATAATAGTCGATTTTGTTATCGATATTTTAATTGATTTCCTTATCGATTTAGTTATCGATATTTTATCGATTTTTTGTCGACATTTTTATCGAATTTGTTATTGGTTTTATTATCAATATTTTCATCGACTTTGTTATCGATATTTTATAGATTATGGTATCGATATTAGAACGAAAAGGGAAGAGGTAGGGGTAAAGATAGAAAAAAGATAAAATAGCCTGTCGTTTTGTTCACAATTTGAACCAGTGAAATGCATACATACATACATATGTATATATGTACATTTATTACTTACAAACTTTATATGTAATGTAGGTTTCACTTCTCCAGTGTGGCTCAGGCGCACTTACTTTTTTATTCACTTCCTCTGTTCCAAGTGAGTACCTTACTTTCCATGTGTAAGCTTTGAACATAACTTTATAGCTGATATCCTCTTCGTTTTCAAACTTATCCTCATACCAAGAATTTCTGGAACGAATTTTGGTACCGGTCGCCTAATAGAAGCCATACATATTTACAGACAGTAGGTAAATTTCACCTCTACATATGTATTTAATTCCTCCATAACTTGAAAATAAAAACTTGCAATAGCACTTGTCAAATTTTACTTTAGCATTATAGTTAAGTATATATTTCGAAACAAAAATCAGATAATTTTATGTTCTTCACCTTAGGCAAAAATAACTGTGATTACCAACCAAAAAATACGGAAGCTAAAGAGCAAACATATCGCACACGGCAAACGAATTATTGAAAGCTAAAAACTTGCACGTCTGAACAAAATTACTACACAAACAGCGCATATGAAAATAGTCACGTCCATAATCATACGCAATGACAGCGAGCATAAAAACATAATTAAATATGTACTATACATCTCACCGGCAATGCTGCATAGAATTCCTTTGATAAAACAACATGTGCTTGCCATTCATGCACACGTACATACATACATATATGTAACTATTATAACCAAACAGGATTTATGTTTAGACTTAGGGTATTCAACAAACTGGATCGAAATTCCTTAAATAAGTTGCAAATTTGGAAGAAATTCACGCGAAATCATATTTAT
Organism: Rhagoletis pomonella; assembly: GCF_013731165.1. Taxonomy (NCBI): domain Eukaryota; kingdom Metazoa; phylum Arthropoda; class Insecta; order Diptera; family Tephritidae; genus Rhagoletis; species Rhagoletis pomonella. The sequence goes on from NW_023461328.1 coordinate 8,032, forward strand.
TACAATATCAACATCGTGAGTGTGTGTAGCCCTTTATTTATTTTGTTCGACGTACAAAAAAAACATTCACGTAAATTTTAAAATTTTAAGAAAGCTTTAGGGGTCGCTATGCTGTTTTTAAAAAATTTTAAATTATTTAAAAATTTCAGAAATTCGACAAAATTTTAACTTTGCTATTTGTATAATATGTCAAATTTGTCAGACTTCAAGTCAAAATTTTGTGAAATTAAAAACAAAAATTTAATTTTTAAACCTCTAAAAATTTGCTTATAATTTGGAATTTTCATGGATGTTTTTATTTATTGCACGTAATATACATTTAACTAGACAAATGACTTCATATGTCCTGCAGGGAAATGAATCAAAAAAAAATAAAAGATTGCACAACACCAACGCAACTTAAATAGAATTTCAGAAAAGTAACACAGAATTTTAGAATAGCTACTGCCATAGGAAATAGCATGAAACTAGCAACAACCATGACACCAGCAACATAGTTATGTATGTAAATATTAGATACGATTTGCGATGTGTAAGGTTTTCTCTTTTACACAGGGAACGCAGCAACAAAAAGCAAAATTATAACGATGTCAACCAGGCAGGCCGCTGGTCAGCTGAATAGCCAACTTGTCATTAAAACAGATGTACATACCCTGCAAACCATTTTTTTCAGAGTATTCTGAATCGTAAAGAAATTTTAACGAATTCGGAAAGATCCCACCCGATTTTTTTCCGAATTTTCTAATATGAAATAAATTACGCACACTTCCATTCTTTTACGAAATTTCGGAAGAAAATCGGTGAAGAAATGAAAATAATGCTGCTATGTGAAGAATTTCTTGCAGACTTTTTTCAGAATTTTCTTTATTTTTCGTACAGAAATTTCTTTACGAGTTCGTTTCAACCACTTCATATAATTTTCTTTGAAGATTCGGAAAAAAATCGTTACAGAAATCGGATACTCCTAAAGATTTCGTTAAGATTTCGGGAACTTGTGTATGGTGTAATTGGATTGCTATAAAATTTAACTCAAGTATCAAGCAAAACTGGTTTCTAGCGATTTTGATAAGATGTGTAAAAAACGCTTAACGATATCTCCTAATCGTACCTAATAAGAAGAAAATTTTGATTCATTTTTCTTAGCAATTAGTTTAATTAAGTACTCAAGGAACGCGATTTATCTTTAATCGAAGTTGGGAACCAAAAAATTAATCTTCTGAGGTCCTTTATAATATCATATTGTGCTTGAATATACATAAATACATTAATTTCTTAAACTTTTTTTCATTCTACTCGGCATTTTCTGTAGAAGTTAGAAGCGATAAAAATTTAAAAATAGGGTTGCCAGCTAAATTAAAATTTGACTATGCAGTAAAATTATTTGTAATGGAGTTAGGTAAAATATCATGAAATGGGTTTGTGTTATGACAGATTTTACTCCTGAACAGGGTTGCCACTTATCTAGAATAAGGAAGTTAATTTAATATGCTTGTAAGTTGAGTAAAATATTCTAATATGGGTATCAAACAAAAGGAGTTTGTAAAATTTTTAATCCGAATATATTTCTGGATAAAGTTGCCACCTATTTAAAACATTTAAATTGTTCGAACAAGTGATTTAATTAAACTATCATATCTAATATTGGCATCTAACAGAAGATGTTTGAATTCGCTATAGTACTAACATTTTACTAAAAAGAGTTGCCAGCCAACTAAAATCTAAAATGAGGCAAATATGTAAATTAGGAAAAATATTACAAAATGTGTTTATAAAAGCTTTAATCCGTAGATATTTCTGAAGAGAGTTTTTATTTTTATTTAATTAACTCTTCGGGCTCCGGCGCTACCCATCGGATCTTATTATAGTATATACCCATTCAGATAACATCCTTACTATAGAAACCAAATTTAATCCAAATCGGTAATACAAAACTCATTTTGCCCTCAATTTCAGATGGCCTTTAAACCTATCATTGAGTGGATAGGACTGCAAAGGAAAGATATCCTGCAATAACTCATTGTGTAAAGGATACTTTATCCACAAGAGTTGTGCAAATAATATTAAACAGCAACGTGTCAGCATGTAGCAAGCAATACTGGCTGTTGACAAGAGATATACAATTTTTTCTTTCCACTCCAATGTCACTCATACATACATTGTGTCATGTTCTTGTATCTCCAAGTAATTGCGTGAGCTGCTAGTGAGTTAAACCGATTTATGACCAGCTAATATTGCACAGAAATTACTACATTCTTCTTACATACTTCTCGCTTTCATTTCAGTAGTTTTCCATTTCGTCTAAAACATCTATGTAGCCATTTCATACTTTGTACTGACATTATTGCATTTTCTTTTGGTAGACAAATCACACACCCATCACTTCACAACCAGTTCATTTCCCGAATTCATTTACACCAGCATTCAATGTAATTTTTCATTCAGTCGCAAAAAAGAAAAGGTTTTCAACCATTTTCAGTCCAGACTTGCATTTTAGCAAATTTTAAGTACGAAAATCACTGCTATCGCTTTCTTTGTTAAACGTTTGCCATGTTATTCTTCCTTATATTCATTGCTCGTAGTTGACCAGAGAAAATAATTAATTTCCCATCACGCAAACATTGTGTCCACTTGCAGCTGTTGTGGGCTTTTAGGGTATCCTGATGCAGCTGATGGATGTCAACGACGCGCAGCTGTCTGCATTGGCATTGTGGTAGCGGCTGATGCGAAGGCCTTCATTAATTTTTACACTTAAGTTTTATATTGTGTACTTACAGGGTGGCACAGAAATCTTCTTACAACGTTCTTGTTTCATTTATACGCAATTATAGTGAACATGGTTTCTGACCGCAAACAATTAGTTTTTAATATTATCTGGGAAGCGCTGTGCTGAAAACTGAATTGAAGGCCATAACTCACAAGTTCGTATACATCAAATTTAAATTGATTTCAAAACATACATTCGCTAGTTGAGCATAAATATATTTGCGCCAAAAGTGGAGATGTTTGAAGGGCCTATTGCACCATGAACGACTCGATAAGTGTTCAGCAATGTTCCAGAGAGAGAAACATGATAGCCACATGGACGAAAAAGTTTAGAACTAGAACTTTTAGAGGCTTTAATCTAAACTAAATCACGGGCGCGATATTGGTTCGGGCATAGAGTTGATGAGCAACTAGACGCAAGATTCACAGGGTCGCATAGAATGCGCATACTGTTCGAAAATCTCGGCCGAAAGAATGAGCTTCGGTATTGTGGGGGGGGCGATTTTTTTGAAAGTCGAAAGTTCGGGTCGGTTTTAGGGACGTGTAGAAATTGGCCTGGCAAAATCTTTTATCTCCTCGACATCACAATGCTCGCTTGTGGCCAAAGAGTGAACTATGAGCTTATGCGTCCTAACACATCGGACACATATACATCATATGTATATTAGGGTGCATCACCAAAAAAATTTCGTTTTTTGCATCGGAATTATAAAATTTATTATATTTTAAGACTTCCGCCAAAATATTTCCGAAAAATATTAAAATACCTCAACAAATCTCATTATATTGATTCCGTTGATAAAATTCATCACACTTCTAATATGGTAAAATCGATTTGCACAAATACTAGAAGGCGTTAAGATATAACAGCTATAAAAGACAGTGAATGTGAACATGAAAACATTTTAAAGCATGCTGTAAAATTTATCGTGTGTAAAGTGTGAAAATGAACATACAACAAATGGAAGAGTATCGCAGTCAACTTATGAGGCCATTTCATGGTACTTTGGAATTTTTATGGTGCTTGAAAGGAAGAATAATTAACAAGGAAAGGATTTTTATTATTGTTTGTTAATTTTTTATTAAATAAAAATCCAGCAGATACACATTAATTTTCTTTACTTTCTTTCTTTCTCCGAAAATTGTTGACCACTTAATATTGGTTCATATGAAAAGTCTTTGCAGATATTTGTCACTATGTGATGTTGATGCCCAAACATCAGGCAGCACTAATCTAATTGCGTCAAACTGACGCGCGTTTGAAAGGTGAAATTCTAGGCAAAATTTTTAATGAAGATAGTAGATATACGCCACGATTCAATAATAAAAGGTTTGCTCAAAAAAAAGTTTTCTCGCTCCCTCTTAACAAAATCGGCTCCCTTAGCAAGGCACTGTGGGTGGGTTCGAGTGTGTGTGCAAAGCTTTTGTAAGGGAGATAAGGGAGTGTCAAAACTCGAATGTCACTAATGAGCAAACCTTTAATTCTTGAATCATGGATATACGCTATGTGATGCTTTTTACTAAAAAAAAATAAAACGCTGCAAAAACATGCTGAGAAATACTGTGGGTGAACGCCGAAACCAGAAGTGATTTGCTCGATTCCATTGCGCTAGTTTTTATGTTTTGATCAATCCCAATCTGGTTGGCCAGTAACTGGAACTGTCGGTTAAATAAACAAAATGGCACTCAACATTAACCACATGACAGTTTGGAATCGTCTTCAGAGGGCAGTATGCATCGGGACCACGGAAGCAATTAGAACTTGGCCAACATATGGCGCAAGGCGGCAGACTGCCATATATCCAACGCTAAGAGAACACACAACTTATTACCAAGATCCAGATCTGACGTTGCAAGGCTTGTAGCGACTCTTACTGGGCACTGTCCGGTTGTCACCCACGCGATAAAGCTAAGCATCGCCTACAACGACTTCTGTAGAAGCTGCAGAGACGAAAACGTGCAGGAAAGAGTGGAGCACCTTCTTTGGAGATGTCCAGCTCTATTGAAGAGCAGAAATCCCATACTACGGGCATATCAGCTCACAACGTTACGAGAACTATCTGATATACATAAGTCTCCAGAACATACTCAACTTTATAAACCACGCCGGTTGGTTCTAACATATTCAGTCGAGGATGAAATAATCACTTTTTTACAGGGACGTGAACCGGTTTTGAACCGAACCGGCTTTGAACCGGAAAACCGCTTTTTTCTATTAATTAACTGAACCATTAACCGAACCGAAATTTTCTACAAATGTTTGATCCGAACCGAAAACCGAACCACTTTATATAAAGGTTTAAAGGTTCGTTTCAATCAATTTTCAATAGATAAATGCACCCATTTTTTTCTTTTTGTTAAACATGGCAATACCTACCATGTTTGTTTACCATGTGACAATATCAAATGTAAAGGCAACCCATTTCACTTGACAGACACTTGACCCTTAACCTTGCGCGTTGTTGCACTTGACACTTGACACTTATAAACTTGGGTGTTCTTTTTTTTGTTTTTCGAAAAAAACCGCTTTGACGAACCAATCCAAAAGTGCAAAAACGGTTCGAACCGCTGAATCGAACCGACCAAATTTTTCATCCGGTTCACGTCCCTGCTTTTTTATGTTTTATTGACACGAAAAGGAAAAGCAAGGGAAACAAAAGATAACCGGAAGATGCCAGATTTTTTATTATTTATTATAGATTTCGGGACCCACGGGACCCGCGGTACAATTCTGAAAAACGTCGGGATGGGCGATTTCAAGACTTAAAAACTGAATTTCGGGATGGGCGGGATCGGGATTGAAAGTTTGTGCCCTGTCCATCTTTAGTACCGACATGTAGCCGATTTTAGAGTGCGTGTTCGTTTTGAAAACCAGGTTTCAAACGCCGCATGATCTAAGCAAAGATAACAAACACTGTGGTAAAGTCTCCGTAAAAGACAAATTTAGCTCTTGGGCACTTTCGGAACACGTAGTAGACCCCTTAAAGTTCTGTTATTTTAAAATATTCTGCATAACAAATTAGTCAAGAAGTTTGCTTCGAAAACCGTATATGCCTGAAAACTTACTACGAACAATTTACGGCACTGCTCAAAAATGTATGTATGTATATAGTCCATTTTCGAAAGTAGTCCTTTACTGTAACGCTCATATCTTCAACATTAGATAACTAAGCTCTGAAATGTTATTGATGTTTTTGAATATATAATAAAATGCGAATGTGCAGTGAATTGCAAATGCTAGATACCATTTCAAATGCATGGTTGGGTACCCCCGTTTTCGACTTAAAAAAAAGTTGCAAAAAAAACTTTGTTAAAGAAGAGCTATTCTGCCGAAATCTACAATAAAATTAAATTTTGTACCTTTTGTCCTAAAACTGCCACGCCCATTTCCAGAAGATTTTTCGATTTAAAATAAAAGTTGCGAAGAATGAATAGATATTCCGCTGAAATCTACAATAAAATCAGATTTTTTTTAACTTTAGTCCCAAAACTGCCACGCCCATTTCTAGGGATTTGTCGCCTTAAACAAAAATCTTCGCAAAAATTTTTGCTAAAGGAACATTCTACAGGAATACGAAATAAAATTTAAATTTTTGCAAAAAATACTATTTTTGGTAACTTCCTTACCATGGGTTTGATTTCTTTTTTGGTTTCCTTAGCATCCAGTAAGGGTTCAACGAAATGCCTACCTTGTTACATATTTTTCCAACTAACTGACTTACCATTAAAAATTCTCGTCGTAATCCTCAATAAAGCGCACTTTAATACATATTTTGAAATCCAATTTATTTATGTAAGCATACACTAATAATTCATAAACACCTATACATTGAAAGTGCAATTTTTGTCGTTGTGGAGTATATACCTCAAACTTTGTTCGATTAATTATTTTTTTTTTTAATAACACTAACACACCAAGTTACTCATTATTTGTTGTTAAAGAAGTTAGCTACACTTAAAGACAGTAAATTTTATTAAATTTCCGTAGTTTAGTACATTTTTCGAGTATTTAAATATATTTCGTTGAAACTACACGAACGCGTATTTTATAAAGCAAAACCTCAGCTTATCTCACTTTTCTTCCTTTTGCCTCTGGCTCACATCCGCACACACACACATACACATACCAACTGTCGACACTTGATAGGACTGACCTAAACGCCAGCCATTTTGAGGCTTCCGTGTAACTGCCTAATTTTGCAAAATTTAATTTTTCATTGCAGCGGTATGTATGTACATATGTATGTATGTATGTTCAACAATTTGAATATTTTCGATTTGCCACGCTATCACAACTTATAAATTATTGCTGCATGCAACCGTACACTGCTAGAAACCCGCTTCAACTGAATCAAAACAATCACTTTCCGTTGATTTTATCGTATGCAGCTGAAAGTGTGGCAAAAGTCATAAAAGTGTTCACCGCCGCTGTGTTACCAACGGTGGCCAAAGTGCAAAGCGCTGTGTGCTGACTGCCGAATGCCAAATGCCGAGCATTGAACAGCACAGCAAGTTGTGGCAATATTTAGTGGTAACAGTCTCTTATCAATCGTAACCGAAGAGTCTGGGTAATAGACTCCAGCTGCAAGCAATGTGTTCCCAATATTTTTGACGCGTCTCCTCCGCCACCAGGCGTGAATGGGGAAAATCGAGAATAGTGGCACTTTCGCAACATTGTTTGTGTACATTACTCCCTGCCTCGATGTACTCTTCTCACTCACATTATTCTTCGACAGGTGTTCCCACTATAAGTATTCAAGGGTGTTTTTTTTTTTTGTTTGTGCCATATGGATAAAATTTTCTTCCTACGAGTACTAATGTGCGGCTGAACAAATTATATAGCTGCTGTTGAAGATATGTGCATATGTACATATTTACATACATATGTATGTGTGCATTGGGGTAGACTACCCCGCGTGTGCGCATACACACAAACATGAATTAAGAGCATCGTTCGTTGTTTTGTAAACAATAGGCAGATTAATTTGTGTGTGCAGGTACTTGTACATACATACATACATACATACATATGTACATTAGACTGAACCAGAACAAAAAAAATTCGCCGTGCGCCTCTGAGTCTAAAGTATTTTTGCAAGGCAATTTTAACTAAAAAAAAATATTCTTTTTGTCCGAACGTAGGGGTTCATTAACCTTAATTACCCCATTCTCAGAGCTCAGTTCCTACCGCCCTAATGTCAGTTATATAACCGGGCATTTCTGGCAACTGTCTTTCAACTCATTCCAGACTTTCGAAAGACAAGTCTTTTGTAAGAAAATTGTAAATTCTGGCAACTATCTTGAAAGCTTTTTTCTGTCTTTCGAAAAACTAACTGACATATTTGGAAACGAGGGGGTCTTAGCGTTTTTCCGTTTGACTTTTTAACCGACTTCTAAAAAAGGAGAGGGTTATCAATTCTTCGGAATAATTTTTTTTATACCCGAGCGCACTTGTGCACAAGGGTATATTAATTTTGTTCACATAACGGTTGTTTGTAACAGCCAAAACGAATCGAGATAGATGTAGACAAATGTATACATAAATGCTCAGAATGAATACAGAAATCGATTAAGTCATGTCTGTCTGTCCGTCCGTCTGTCCGTCTGTCCGTCTGTCCGTCCGTGTACACGATACCTCGAGCAAAAATTGAGATATCTCAACGAAATTTGGTATGTGGGCTTCCCTTAATCCAAGGTAGGTTGGTATTTAAAATGGGCGAAATCGGACTGTAACCACGCCCACTTCCCATATAACGGTAATTTCCAGAAATACGAAAACTGCGATATTTTAGTAACTACTGAAGTTAATTCACTCAAAATTGATATTTACAATCATTTTCAGACGAAAAATAGGAATATTATAAATTTTTGGAAAATGGGCGTAGCCACGCCCACTTATGGTTACATGTGTATAACTTGGTAACCGCTGCACCAAACTTGGCACAGTTGTTGGCCTTGGTACAGCATACTAAATGGCCGAAAATTTAAAAAATCGGACAATAACCACGCCCACATCCCATATAACGGTAATTTAGAGAAATACAAAATCTTCGATAAATCAGTAAATATTAAAGCTAATTTATTCACAATTGATGCTTGCAACAATTCTTTAACAAGAAATACGTTAATGGTAAAATTTTGGAAAATGGGCGTGGCACCGCCCACTTATGATCACATATATGTATATCGGTAACCGTTCTACCAATTTGTACCAAACTCGGTATTTTTATTGTGCTTTCCACATAAAAGCAAAAGTTGAAAATTATTGAAATCGAACTAAAATTACAGCCGCTTTTCATTTAACGGTAAATTTCAGAAATGCTTGAAACTGCAATATTTCGAAATTTAAGGACGCTAATTTACTCAAAATTACATCTAGCGGTAGGTTTTGGAAAGGTGAAAAAACATATATTTAATACTTGCGCCGGGTATTTAATGTTCGGCTCCACCCGAACTTAGACTTTCTTACTTGTTTTTTGTTCTTTTTATTCTTTAGGTATGTTATTTGTTCTTATGTATGTTTTTTTTGTTTAAAGGAAAGGTGGAACCTCAGAGGTGGTGCCATACTAATTTAGTTTAGATCCGATCATTGGATCATGAAGAAATTAACGGTAGTCTTAAGTTTTCATATGAGATTTGAAGTAGTTTTTTTTTGCTTAAAAATTACTTACTATTATAGCAATAGCTTTTCTGAAAATTAAATGCAAAAAAATCAATTCTGCTTTTTGAAACAATTAAAGCTTGAAATTAAAACAAAAATATTAAAAAAAATAAAAAATTTTAGTTATAAAAGTTTCTAAAAATTAAATTAAATTAATAAAAATGTGTTTCTTTTTAAATGAATAATGTCTGAAAATTAAAATGTAATTAAAAATGCACAAAATTTTCCTAAAAATTAAATGAAATTAAAAAAACAACGTTTTAGAATAATAAAGTTTTAAAAAAACAGGTAAATTCAACCCAAAAAAAAAAACAAATAAATAAAAAAATAAAAATGTTACAAATATTAAATTTAATTAAAAAACATGTTTTGTTTTTTAAACAATAAAATTTAAAAATTACATAATAACGATTGGAAAACAGAATAAACCAAAGTCTTTTAAACATCTTAGTCGGAATTGCTCTGTAAAACTTACCAAAAATCAGTAAATTTTTGCTAAGGCAATACATATTTCGACTATTCCAGTAGAACTATTTAAAACACAAAATTTTTATGGCCATAAGTATATGTCACCGGGAAATCTAAAAAGGCGGCTAAAAAAATTTTAAATTGCCTTGCAAAAATACTTTATAAGGTAGTACGGTCTATTGTATTCACATATACATGTACAAGCGTGTTAAGCATAATATGGCTGGCTAAAACCCGCTGGTTAGCATAAACTCATAATCCATTTTTATGGCGTTTTCTTTTCTACAAAAAGTGTTGCCTTTTCATTACCCGGTTCTTAGTGTTTGTGCTTAGAGGGCAATGAGAAGGTAACCTTTTTCGGTAGGAACGAAAACGCCATTAGCTTTTTCCTCTGGTTTTGTTTATGTTTTTTAGTAGCGCGTTTTTATATCACATGCGAGAAATTTTCATTTCCCTTAGGCGATACCCTCGGTTTTTCCCTTCTACTAAAGGTGTTTGACTTTTATTTATTTTGCATCCTTTTTTCGGCTTATGCCGTCAACCTAAGCCATACTCGCAGAGTCTTCGTTGCGGCGCTGGCAAGCTCACACGGGGGACCAAAACGCCGCCATATTTTTGACTCTTCGTTTCCTCTGCAAAGTCAGTCACTTTTTCCGCTTTAATAATTATGTTCGTACTTTTCGTGTCGTTTATTCGCATTTCGCTTGTTTGCTAAACATTATGCACATATGTACATACATATGAGTTATTCTTACATGATTTCAGTTAAATTTTTTTCAACATTTTGGCCAATGACATTTTCTTCGTCTTGATTACACGTTTGTCTAGTGCGGTAACTAAATGTCTGATTGTCTGTCTGACTAACTGACAACTTTACTTCTAGAATTTTATCCGTGCCTGTGTGTGTGTGTGTGAATATGTGCTGTTGTTGATACAAACTTAAATCTACAAAAACATACTTTCAGGCGTTCATACACACGCACACATGTGTACTACGAAATATACTAAACAAAGTGAAGAGGTTCAAAGCACTCTAGGTTCTAAATACGCGTTCGTGTGTGTGAGTGTTTATTTTAATTTAATTTATGTGCATTTGACGGGACTTCTTCACTTTCGGATGTTTACATTTCAATACGGCCCCTTGATTTAGCTCACTAAGCCGAGCTTTAAGTTGGTAATACGCCTTTCAATTCGAAAACTAAATTCGAATAATCTACTTAGATTATATGGGGCAGCTGTAACGGAGGGAATAGGTCACCTTTTACTTAGCTGCCTCTGCCAAGAGCGATCCGTGTACCTAGCGAGGTTAAATTGATTTTAGGGGGTTTAAAAACATTTCGTGTAGTTAGAAATCCCTTAAAATCATTTTTCATCATTATTTTACATACAAAAAATTTAAGATTTTACGGCGCTTCATACGTCTAATTGTGAAAGAAAAAAAATCGAACTTCAAGATAGAAAAAGTTACTCATACGCCATGCCATTAACCAGTATGTACGTGTATGGCGTTTTATTAAGCTCTTTCCTCATACAAAAAAAAATCATTATTAAAAATATGCATATATTTATATATATTTTTAATTTTTTGCCTCTTAAAGTTTGATTTTTCCATTCACAATGCACATGTAAAATGAAAATATCTTGGAAAAATTGCGACCCAAAATTAAGTGCACGTGTTTCAGCGTTTTTTTTTTTGTGATTTCATAAAAAGAGATTTTAACTACAATTTAAATGCTGTACAAAATTTGCATCACCCTTGTCATACAATGTTATAGAAACAAATATTTTTCCAAATTTGCGGTATAAACTTCTTCTTCGTTATAGGGGCCTGAGTTTTCTCTCAACGGCCCCGAGTATATGCATGATAAAAAAAATAGGAAGGTAGATTATTTTTGATAATAAGCGCATGAGTACATGAGAGATATTAGGGGCATTCATCTAAAGGGATGGACTATCGACAAGCGTGATAAAATAATAAATTTGTATGAAAACCCGTTTATTTATTTTTTCGCATTTATCTGCATTTTTCTCTTTAAATGAAGAACCCTGTTATCAAAAAAGAAACCAAATTAGAAAAGTGCTTGAAGCTCTTACAATAGCAATACCGTGCTATGTTAAATAAGCAGTATGTAACGGTATTCTTACATCATTTAAATAATACAAAAAACTACAAACTAAAGATACATAGAGCTTGAAAAATTATCGTGGAAGACATTGTAATTGTTAACTTAAGACATTATTTAGTATAAACGAAAAAAAGGTTATCAAATGTGACCCTATAAAGAAGTAGGGTTAAAAAAACAATTTTTTTGTAAATGTAGTGTTAACAATAAATATTATTAGTATAATAGACCGGCGCTTACATAATATGTTAGTGTTTGGCCGATCTTCTCTTCCGATTTATGGCGTGCACCTTTCTTTTGTCACAACAAAGAGGAAGGACCTACAGTTTTATGCGGACTCAGAACGGTGGTTTTATTTTTTATGAGAAACTTGTTTTCATGGCAGAGGCGACTGCTATTAGAAAAAACTTTACTATTCATTGCTTTTTTATGTTAGTAGGAAAATGGACTCGATAAGTGGCCCTGCGGAATGGTAATACGCACTTCTAACTACTACACCACAGCGGCCACTTTGGCAATAAGTGCTCAAAGAATATTTTATTTTACGAAACGGAAATATTGAAATTTACCAACATGTTACTCATTTTAATTTCATTTCAATTATTATAAATATAACATTAGCACAATAAGATCCCAATTATGTTTTACACTCACTCTAAAAGAATTTCAAATGTTCGAAGCGAGTACACACCCTAATAAGAAGCGTTCAATTTCGCATACCTAATTAAATTCTTTACAACATAATCATGCTCATAAGTGCATGTGTATTTTCTCGGTCGTTGCGTATAGTAATCGCTTAAAAACTTTCTAAGTAAAATATGTAACAACATGACCAAGGTTCAAGGTTAATTTTTATCGGCTTAAATTCGTTAATATTGAGCTTTATTTAGAAGGCTATTAAGTAAATAGTACCAGGTTGACCGAGCTTTGCTCGGAGCGCATATACATTTTAAAGTTTTAAAGGTTTGGGTATCAAATACTGGTCATTTGGATAGCTTAAAAAAAATATGTTGGAAATAAAGTTACAACAAATTTTAGTTTGATATCTATAAAGTAAGTAAATTTTTTACTTTAAAATTTAGGTGCAGTTTCAAGTGCAAACTTTAAAACGCTAGAAAATCCCGTTAAGTTTTTATATATTTTTTTTGCTGACGGTGCTAGACATTTTTCTAAACATAAAAGTAAGTGTCGAACATACTTTATATGGGAGAAAAGGCATGGCAACCCTGATCGAAAATATTTTCGGAGCAAAGTTTTCACCAATACCTTTCGTTTGACATCCATATGGCGATGTTTTAGATAAATTGTGTAGAATCGAAAATATGTGGAAACTTTACACTAATATCCTAATGGATATAACTTAGTATGTAGGGAAAGCATGGTTCAAGAACCTTCCCTTGATACCCGTGAATAGTAATATTGTAGCTTTTTTTTCTAAACAAAACAAAAAACTATTAAATATGCGATTTAAAATAGGTGGCAATCCTATTAAAAATATTTTTGAATTTGGGATTTTTAAAAAACCTTCCATTCAATAACCATATTATGATGTTTTAATTAATTTGCAACTAATTTCGAATAGGTGGCAACCTTATACGAGTCCTCTCGTAGATAATAACTGTTTAGATAACCTTAAAGTGCAAAACATTATCTGTACACAAAATTGTATCAAAATTATTAGAGCGGTTTCCAAGAACATTGTGGATATATTTACATATATATTTATATACAAGAATTGCTCGTTTAATTTAATAAAATTTGTTAACGTAATTTCAAAATATCTCAAGCGTTTACCAAACCTACATGAGACTACACTGCGTATACATAACATTTTAACCTTTTTGTTTTAAGTGTGTAGGAGTACACGCCTTAAATAACAATAAATTTTAATTGCACAAATTTTTTAAAATATTTTAAAGGGTAATATATTTATAACAGTAACGATCAGTACCATAACCAGTCAGAGATAGGGAATATTTATATATTTCATTTCGTGTTCACGATCGGAATTGGTGTGCTATCCCAGCGAATAGTAAACTGATGCTTGACCTCTTTCGTCCAGGTGTTAAAAATGGTCGCTGTTGGTTTGTAGGTGAACCCTGTCCTATGTCCAATGAAGGCGCGAGAAAGATCGCCGAGATATGCGATAGGTAGCTTATGACTACGCAGATTTCGTACTTGGCGTGAGCTTGTATCGACATGTTACGAATGAGAAGGTCCTGGATCAAGAGTTTTCTAAATACTAACCTTAAATTCGTCTTGTTTTGAAGAAGAGGAGTAAGGCTACCCGACAATTTTTCCAACATGTCGAAAAAACATTTCCAACGGTCGTGAGCGCCCGAGGACTGTTTGGACGTGCCTCGGAAGTGTAGTTGTGCACATAAATTAAATTTGATTATTTTTTGTTAAATTTTTTAACCTTTTTTGATGGTTTTGGTAACAAATAAAAAGCATTGCGGTGACACAATTGAGAATTATTAATAGCTTAACTCTACCAAAACCAAATATGTTTTACATAAAAAATATAGACTTAACCTGAACACCAAAACAATTAACTACTTTTGTATGTACAACTCCCAGAAATGTTTACCCTTTAATCACTGTTTTATTGTGATATTTTTCTTACGTACATTAGGATGAATTTGGTTAGAAGTTTGTTTATCATATACCAAAATTCTGTTTTCGAAGGCTATGCAAATTTTAATTTACGGAATTTCACAAGTTTTTCGTTTAATACATATCTCAAAAAACTAATGTTAAAAAATAGTTCTGTTCTCGCTTTAGAAATGATTTTTAGGGCTATAAAAAAAATATATATATCTAGGTATATGTATTTAAAAAATTCGAAAAATAAAAAAAATTTCGAATTTTGAAATTAAAAAAATCCTAAAAACCAAAACTTATACCAAATTTTTGTAGATTTTTGTTTATACAAAGGAGGTGTTCTTTAAGATATCAAGTTTTTAACTTAAAAAAATTTCAAAAGAATAATAGCCAATTCACGAAAACAGTTTAAGTGAAAAATTATTTTAATTTTTTGAATTTCATTTCAATTGACAGAAAATAAAAAATCGTTTTCCATTTAAATCGCTGGTAAAACCGGCTGTAAATAATGTTATCATAAACAATTTTTATTCAATTGAAATTTGTTTTTAATTTATAAACTGCAATAATTTTATAATTTTTTCGGAAGAAAAAAAATCATATCTTTAAAAAACTTCTACTAAAAAAATTCCAAGAACTTTTAAGGTGGGTTATTGCGATTGTATAAAAAAAAAATTTCTTTTAAGATTTTTGAATTGCAAAACTCTCTAACTTTTTTGTTTCCCGAATTTTTTTATGTTTTCTTAAATATCCCCAGATATTATCTTTAAAACGAGACCAGAAACATTTTTGTAACTGCTATATTTTTTGAGATATAAAAAAAAACGGAAAATATGAAGTTATGAAGTTTCCGAAATTCATCCAAATCAAAAATGGTTCGTTCCAAACATTGGTCGAATTGACAAGGATTGATGACCCATAACCAAACATGTACATACATGTGTTCGTGCATACCTAGCATTGTATGTTAAGGATGTGAAGACATGTTGAACTTCAACTGGTTGAATATTTGCAGATCTTCAACCAACTAAAGAAAACACAAAAAGTTTGAAGACATACATATACTATTAAATCTATAAGTATGTAAGAACTACTAAATAAAAATAATTTGAAATTTTTTATAAGTACATGAATACGAGCACCATTACGCGAGTATTAAATTTCATATCCGTTTATAACTATGTTAACAACTTTTAGCTACAACATTCGCTAGTTATATATGTATATACCATGCAGAAATGCCACGCATTCACCTGATAACGAAGCATGTGAAATACTTTCCAGTCACGTAAATCCTCAGTAAAATTGATTGGAAGATGAGTTTATGTCCAAAAGTGCATACTACATACACTTATAAGTAGTATGTATGTATGTATGTAGGTAAATTGATAAATGTATAGAAGTCTATCACAGTTGCAAGCAAGCGAGAGTTACTGATAAGTTTACACATCACACTCGCTGCATCTACTAAATAAATGAGCGCAAGTAGCAGCAGTTAAGGTCAGTTCAAAAGAGCTCAAAAACTCTATTCTGCTACATTCAGATATGATTTTAAGTGTACATATTAGTGAGCTTGTGAGTGGCTGCACTTTTAACCTGTTTAATAAAATATGTACATACACATGTATGTATGTACATATAACAGAGAGTTCACAAAAGGGCACCAAACAAAGTTTCACTTAACTGAAGGCAAAACATGTGCAGTTGGTCATGTCCTCTTAAGTATGTAGTTGATTAAGTTGTTATCTAAAGAAAAATATTACCCAATCTTCAGAAACATTTACAATTGTTTTAACAAACGTGTAGATACACGCGATGGCATAAACCACAAAAGCACTTTTAAGTTGACGTCCATGAATGCTTACATATTTACTTATAAATAGGGCGGTCCTAGCAAAAGTGGTGGAGATTCGGCAGGACCCAGTCTAGATTTCTGGTCCGAGCAAATTCAAAAACAACGGTCAGTTTTTGGCGTGAAACGACTAACTGCTGATCATACTTCCACATTGAAAAGTTTACCCACAAAGTATAGTCACTTGTATGCCAATAAGGTGCCAACTCCCAAAAAATTTAAGTGGAAGCTCGGCCAAACTATTAGCAAACATGTGGGTGCTCAATAGGTACATGTACCTACATACTCGTATTTATTTATTACACATTTGTATGTACATACATTTACATTTCGTATTGTGGATAATGTGCAAGCATTTCCTTTGATGTGCACACACGCAAACTGCTCACATAAGAACGCAATTACTTCCTATGGATTTGCACGAATTTTCCAAGTTTGGTATAAACCGCATACTCCTATT
Source organism: Rhagoletis pomonella (assembly GCF_013731165.1). NCBI lineage: Eukaryota > Metazoa > Arthropoda > Insecta > Diptera > Tephritidae > Rhagoletis > Rhagoletis pomonella. The sequence goes on from NW_023461328.1 coordinate 24,963, forward strand.
AAAGTGTATGTATCTCAAAAAAAAAATTAAGTGCGCCTGGGCCACACTGGAGAAGTGAAACTTACGTTACATATCTATTTTGTACATACATATGCTCAAACACCTACTTTGCTTAAGGTATTATTTTTTATATTTTTTCTATCTAGATTCCTACCTATACCTCTGCTCGTTCTAATTACAATATTGGTAGCAAATATTTAGTGGAGCTGAACTGAGGAACACCATCTCTACCAAACCGCTTTTAAAAGTCTCAGCATCCATGGAGACAGCAATTTTTGTCGACTTAAAAAAAGATTTTAAAGTTGGCTGCATTTTTGAAACTTCAGCCTTTTCCCCTGGTTTTATGTTGGCAGCCTCTTTTTCTTCCATTATTCGTTGATAATCCCCGACATGGTACCGCTTTAAGTGGCGCCACAAGTTGTATTTTTTAACATAACCTCCAATGTCGACCTTAACTTTTGCACCGCAAGCGTCATCATCTTTTTTTAAAATACATATTGCCCAGTTTATATTTTCACTGTCCTTGTGAAAATTGAAAGCACTTTTAAACTCTTTTTCAAAATTAATCACACTTAAGACTTCCTTCGGCATTTTTAAATTTGTTTTTAACAAGCTTTCTTATACAATTAGTTTACCATTGCAGATGGTGATTGTTTGACAGGTGAATGTTTGACAGGGTGAACTGGGTGCTGACTACAGAGTGCCCTGAAAATTTATGATTTAAGATCTTTTTATGATTTAAGATTTTTTTTTAAGTCAAATATCTTATCCCTCTGCCTGTAACGGACCGTAGACCACGCCAAGAGATTTTTGTTATATTTTTTACTGCCCTTGTGGACAAAATAATCGTGCAAAATAGCGTTTTAATTTTTTGGGTGGCTAGTTTAGAAAATGTCACCATGTTTAGAACTTAAAACGGAAAATTTTCCTTTGCTTATCGGTTCCAAAATATTTAATTGTCATATTTAGATTTTATTTTGGAAACTTTTTTAAGTGATTGTATTTGTTATAAAGTTTAATATTGTAAGCGCCACTCTGTATTCGAAATGCACCACCCTGTTCCAAAATAGAGCAAGATAGAGAGCAGAGGAACTGTCAAATTATTTACATTTTGGTAACAATGTTTCAGACTGGTCATTGTGCAATGAACAATATTGCAAATACAATAAAAAATATCATCGAATTTATTTGCTGAAATTTTTTGTTTGAGGAGCTAAGGAGCTAATGAATTTGTTTAGCTCCTTGCTCTATTTCCGCTCCGGCTAAATTCGTTCGCTCCTTAGCTCCTTGCTCCTTTGCTCCGCTCCGCTCCAAAGCCCTGGTTTCTTTAACCATTTTTTCATGGTTTTGGCCCACTCTAATGGACATATTTTTTGAAATATCAAAACCACAATAAAATATGCATGCCAACATATTCGTCTCCACAATGAGAAGGAAGGTTAAAACACGAAAGGGGTTTGCCATCTAAAATTAAATTCATTCAATAACATCAATCGATATGATTTTCAAAAATAAAACCGACAATGGGACGGTTTTTTAAAAATCAAATTCAACTTTACTTAAGAGAATTAGTTAACCAAAATATATATAGCAATATGGATTTCAGATGAAATAGGTTAAAGAAAGTTTTAGTTTTATAATATTTTGGCTAAAGATGCCACCTGTTAAAAAGTCAAATATGGGGTTTAATTGAAATGGTTTTGAAAAGGCTAAACTTCTAAACCACATACACAGAAGCGTTCGGAGTCGGCGTGAAACTCCTCTAGCTCCCTTCCCTTTGTGCGACAACATCCAGGCGCAAATCGGAGGAGAAGTTCCGCCAAGCACTGACATATGTGTAAGCGCCAATCTATTATTATTATTATTATTATTATTATTATTATTATTATTATTATTA
>NW_023461329.1:0-26857 GCF_013731165.1 Rhagoletis pomonella
TCACTCGAAATATTTGGCATCATCATCGCCAAATAAACAAAAAAAAACGGCACGTAAACCTGTCTCTCCACCAACTTGCCATTCAACCTTTTCCGTTCGTCTGCTCGTCCGCCCACCTACATATATAACTGCTCTTTTTGAACAAATGCCTTGCCTACCACTCTCTACTTCTCCCTTCGTCCACTGACGTCACTATAACCCCCGACAAAACTGGTTTGCATTTCAACGACAAATGCGCATTGGCAATTGTTGTGTGCTCTTCAGTGCGCTCAATACTGCGCTCCCAACCGATAAAACGATATTCAAGCTGAACTTCATTGCCTTTTCACTATGTACATACCTATGTGGTTACTAGTTGAATATTTAGTATTTCTGTAGCCGGTTTTCCAGACTGGTTTCTCCCCGAACGGCAAATACACATTTGTGACGTCACGTCAAGCAGAGTGCGCACTCGTTTCAGCGGCGCAGTTGTGAAGAATAGGCACAGTGGGGTGAATTAGTGTATTGAAAATCCAAAAATCAAGGTGTGCTGAAAAAGCTGATATGGTAAAGGATGCAAAAGCGTAATCGCCCAAGAGACTCTGACCGCCTTCTTACTTCTATTCCCGCAGAGAAGGTATCTCCCTTCCTCGGAGACTACCTACCGGGTTCCGAGTTAAATTCTTTCAGGGCTAGAACGTCTGGGACCATTCGAACGACATAACCACAGCATTTTTAATTCGCTGGGAAATGTGGGTATATGTAGGATAGTTCCGTACGGAGAAGTCCACGTAAGTGGGAAAAGCTTTTGACTGCCATTCACCAGGGAGGGGCCAAAAGTGATTATTTTGCGTATTGTTAAATCGTAGTTCGCGACGTCCAAATAATTATATCTACGCATTGTCTGGGTAGCGACCAAACGCTCGTCGTCTGCCCGGCAGGTTAATATTCTCAGGGAAGACAAAGGGTAGCATCCCCTCCATCCAAGAAGGCATGGAAACCGTCGGGCCTTACGGCATCTACTACTGTTGCCCCGTAAAGGAGCGCAAATTTGGTGTCGCATTTGTCGTGTGAGTGAGCATCCGCCGCCGACCGAACGTCTAGCCACAATTCGTATCAAAGCGAGATTCTTCAATATCTACTCACCCGCCTCAATCAAAAATGAAATGGCCATGCCTGACCCGCCACAGCTTCTTCCCAGAATAAGCAGGACCATAACAAATTTATTCGCCACCCGACGCTCACACCTGCTATCAGGGAGCAACAAACCAACATATGCGAGTAGTAGTCGAATTCCAACGAACCCGAAAGAACAACTGGTACAGTGAGAAATGTCACGAAGCCGCCGAAAAAACGGATGCGACCTACAATGCCACGCTGCGATCGGGCGCAACGCGAGCTATTTTGGAAAGCGTCGTCACCAAAATTTAAAGACCCATAATTCTTCCGCAAAATCTTTCTCCCTACCGGACTCTCTTTTGAACCCATCACCTTATTGACCGCCTACTCCTTATCTGCATTGTACTTTCATCAATGCTGCTTGGAGATACTTTGTTTTGCTTTCATTCCCAGTTCGAACTCCTGAAAGAGGAAAAAGTTAGTTTTTTGGTCATCCAACAATCCATACAACTTTGGATTCATGTTATTTTTCAATTGCCTGAACACCCAGATCTTGAGGGTAATTTAAAATATGAGGAATTTACAAGAAAAGGTATAACTAGTGCAGCAAGCAATTTCAGATAGCCCACGCTTAGGTAGGTAGATAGACATTAATATGAGGTATGCATTCATGGTGCTCCCTACTATTCACAATACTTCATATAAGCCTACCTCCCTCAAAAATATCAGAAGAGCTATCGGGCTTAGGGAGTGAATATGCTCATACACTATTTGTTCGAGGCAGATTGAATTGGCTGCTGCTTGTCTTGCAAGACTGTCCGCTACCTATTTTTGCTGTTTCCCCTTTTGACTTGGTACCCAGTTAGCTCTTGTATCTTTCACGGGAGTTAAGTTTCTTAACGCACTCAAAGATATCGGTTATGCTTAGGATCCTCGCACTTTTGTAGTTCTTATGTAAATTTAGCTCCGTATAAAAAAATGTTCTCAACATTTCACGTAACTGCAGGCATCTGGTTTAGCGTGCACTGATCCCTGCCTTTGATTTTTCTTGATTTTTTGAGAGGTCTGTGAACCAATGAATTGCGCCAGCCAGGAGCTATTCCAGTGGTTTTTGTATGGCGAATCAATTCAGCATTTCTCATATGACTGCCCTGCACAGCCGAGAATGCGTTCGTCATTTATTAGCAAGCCATCCGTGGACCTAGACAGGCGCCCCTCATTGTTTGAAAGGCTTACTGGATTCGTCAAAAACTCCTGATCGTTGAAGAATATACCGGATTCCCGTTGCATCACATTAGACCTCCGATTTGACCATAAAACAAACGTCACCAAGCAGGATCATTGACCTCCGAAAGAGTCCATAACTGCTGTAACAAAGGGTATTACGCTTGAAATGTACCAAAAAAAAATTATCCCACAGTGCAGCAGCGGGAACTGTACTTAGCATCTGAAGCAGAAACCCGACCATGCGCAAGTTGACACACACAATGATACAAAAACAAAGAGAACGATACAGCTGCAGGAGGCATACATACACAAATATATGTACATGTGAACATATTCCTACAATTCCTTTAGGAAATGCGAGCATTCCGCAGAATGAATGAAACATTCCCACTTTTTAACACACGATGCTGTTGGTGGGGGAAGTACTCGCTCTCGCTGATTCCAGAAAAACTAGCGAAACATTCGACGAAGCTGCTTATAAAATGAACGTAAAATCTTTCCACAAAGTTTCTTTTTGAATTAATATTGAAACATTCCAGAGAACTTCTTTTGAAATGCATACGGAGGTTCCACGAGAAGCTTTCACTTTATTTCCAAGCGAAAGCTTTACTCTCGTCGTCTGTTAGAAGCAAGAAGGATACATTGTAAATTTTAATATTCTTCGGAGTTTCCGCGAGAATGGATAAGGAATATTTCCATTTTACTTGCAAGTGGAAGTATTTATTCCTCATTTTCCAAGAGGGATCATACATAGCCACCAACACAAAGGAAACGCTAGAATTCACACCGACTTGGAAACATGAGGGCTAGTTATTTGCCATGAAAGCAATATTTACAAATACAATAAGAAGTATATCAGCATTTTACAGCGATAATAGTCATCGTGAAGAAAGGGTCTAGAGTGGGGTAGGGGTAGTGAGTATGCATGTATGCAATATACATATAGCCAAGCGTAATTGCTATACACACGAGTGATTCACAAAAATGTTGTGCCTCGGTCAACCGCCTCTGCCGCGCCGCAAGAGCGCCTTCTCCCCTTTTGTTGTTACAGAGGCTCAATCGATCGGTGTCGTATGTACAGACTGTATACATACATGTAAAGGGCGAGAGGCCTTAGCTAAAATAGAATAGCAACAACATGAAAGGAGAATATATGTATGTATGTCTGTACATTTGTAAACAACATACTCTTGAAAAATACCGAGAGAGTGCAACGAGATAACACGAAATGCGATAAAGCGGCAGGCGGATGGGCGTAGTGGAGCAATGAGGTGGCGAAAGAGGCTAACTGCCGTCCCTAAATTTGCGCGTCAAGCGCCAAACAACTGTCAAAAATCCTCATGCCCGTACAATTTGTATGGAGCATCCCACAATAACGCGGCGCTAGCGCCGAGCAAATGGAATTTTCATTTCTGGCAGGGTGTTACGTGTTGAAGTTGGATGCAGAAGGCGGAAAGAAAGAGAAAGGACAAAAAAGTTAAAGAGGATTCGAGAATAAAAACGAGGGAAATGAGAAAACGTCAAAAATCACGCCGCGTTGATTTGGGGATAGCGCGCGCTGACCCTCGTTGACAATTCAAAACGCAACGCTTAGCGCTCCAATTTAGGGAGGCCAGTAAGAGTAGGCTGCTGGCATCTTGTGTATGTATGTAAATATGTACATACGTATGTTTTTAGTTAGTTGCTGAGTGACTGACTATGTTGTTGTTATCGTTCTACAATACTTACATAGCCTGTTTTACTACTTCGCCTTTGCGCGTAACATTGGGGCCGTTTTCGTTCTTATTTCGTTTCTTTCGCTCTGCTGTTTCTAGTTTTAAGAGTTGTGTTTGTTTTTCTTTCGTTTGTTTATCAAAACTCCATCGCTAACGTTCTATGAAATTGTTTTTGCTTTTCTTTGGGGCTGCTTGCTGTATTTGCCTTCACTGTCTGATAACATTGTGTTTGTTGTTGCTATTTAGTGTGTATACTTAAAATTTCATTTAGTAGACATTTGTACGTACATAGGTATGTATAGATATATGTACGTATGCTACGCTACGTCAAAAACACGTCGTGGTATGTGAACAATGTTCACGACGAAGCCGCTCGCATGTGAAATTTCAGCAGGGAATGAGGAGTAGAGAGTGAACAGCAGTATTAGCACACCACTAAACGAGTAATAATGCACAGTGGGTGAAAAAGTTGATGAGTTGGAATAAGAGAATTAAATAACTTAATAAAAAATGAAGATGTCAGGGTTAGAGTGAGATAGGTTAGATCCGGTTAGGTTAGCAGAACTGTTATTCTTATTTTATTCTCATTTTAGAACCACAATCGGACACTTCGCCGATTGCTTCTCTATTTTACGTAGTTGCGCCAGTTTCTTATAGCAAGTGGAAACATCTCCTTCTATACTTGGCCTCCATGGCCATCCTTGGTTTCTTTATCACTCCATGAATGCCTGGTCAGAGGATATTTTCACCGGAGCAACATTGTGTATACGTACGACATGCCCAAGCCAACGTTCCTCATTTTATCTTCTTTGTTCTAAGTCGCCCATGCAATTGAGACCATCTTGCGTAGAGCGATTCTCTCGAAAGCCTTTCCTTTATTCGACGTTGCCAATGCTTCTGCGCCATTTAAAAAGACGGGCATAATGAGGGAATTTTAGAGCGTGATTTTTCTTCGTCGAAAGAGGCTTCTGTTATACAATTGGCTACGTAAGCCTGAAGGGCATGGTCAAGCATCAACTAAGGGTTCTTAGATCTTTCTGACTAATATTAAGGAGTTTTACAGAGACTCAGCGAGAGGTGGTATAAATCTCTGGGATTGTCTTTTAAACTTTAAGACCCCCTCCATTTTCTTAGATATGCCATATATTCTTTCGGAGCTCACTTTCGCCCCTTCGTTGTCATCAAAGCCATCATGACCTGACACCAGGTTACGGGTTACTAGTCTGTACAGTTTGTAAAGTTTTTTAAAAGGATAACTTCAGGGCCATTGCCTAAATGAATTTGCCAATGGTACATTTATATATTAACAGTTTGAAGATACTCAGATGACGCCTAAGGTATCCAATTCTCATGTTACTAAGTATGATTCGGAAATCTCAGAGCACTCCAATGAGGTCAGTTTTCAATGAGTATGGCAATAGACGGTTTGCTTCCAACAGACCAAGCAGTGGAGCTTCCCCAGATTGACATCAAAAACATAGTGGCGTTGGAGATAAACAATTTTACTAAAAAAACTGACAGTTCGTATGCGAGCGCCCATAGTAGGAATAGGACTGCAGATAACAAAAACCCTAACATTTCATCATTCATAAATATGTTCGCAAATTATCAAACCACCGCCAACTGTGCAGCCGTCGCATATCTACTCTGCACTCGTGAGAATACAAATCAGCCAGCTAGCCAGCCAGCCAGAGCGAGTCAGTCATGCAGCCAAATACATACCTACTCACCAGCCAGCCAGCTTGCTAACCAGCCAACGGATACATTTTTCCGACATTCAATTGGAATAATTTGTTATTTCGCAGACGGCATTCGAGGAAGACGCATGCAAGCGAGCTAATAAGCCGGACAAACGCAAGGCAAGCAGAACCATACAGTGAGCTAGTGAGCGCGTGTGAACACCACTTAAGTGAGTGTGAATAGTGAATAGTTCTCGAATAAATGAATGGATAAGAAAAAAGAAAAGGTGTGAATTTTAAAAGAAAATTTACTCAGAAACGAAGAAGTTGCTAAGAATTTTAATAATACTAAATTGAAACGCTTTAGAAGAAAATAATGAAGAAACTCTAGTGTGTTGGAAGTAACGAGTGTGAGAATGAAATATAATTAGTTTCGCGTGTGTATACGGTTACTTACATATACAATTGTACTTATAATAAACATACATACATTATATTCATATATGTATGGCTGTGGCAAAGTAAATCGTGGCTTGCACTTTGTTACGTGCGCGTATTTGAGCTATTTGAAACGCTGTCGCGCGTCTATGTATTACAAGCAACTATATATACATACATTTTATATATTATGTATATATAGAAATCCATATATATATAGTACATATGTACATATGTACATACACATATGTAAAATGTTTGTTTTGTATGTTTTTGCGAAAAATTTCGTATCTATAAGCTGTGCTATTTAGGAAATCTACTGCTGCTATCGTAGAGTTGCTTCTGGCTACTTACGCGCTGAACCAAAAACGTTTCTACGCTGTTGGTCGCCGCGGTCGCTCACTTCTCGCTTTATATGTAAGTAAATAGAAACGTGCGCGCATGTTTTTCGGCGTGTTTTTCATGTGATTTAACACACACGCACACGTACGCAAGCAAAATACGTAACGTCTAATTAGCGAAAAGTGTGAGGTGATCAAGCTCCCGCGTGCGAGTCAAGGTAGCGCGAGTAAGACAAAGGTACGTAAGTAGGAAAGCGAGCGGTAAGTTGGGCGTAGCAACGCAGTAGCGGTGGCAATAAATCAATAATTGTAACCGCGGCGGTCAACATAACGTGCGCGCGTGTAAATCGTTAGATATTTTCAGTTTTACACAAGTATACATACAAAGGTGCATTTGCGTGTGAAATAATAATAGAAATAGGAAAACCAAAACAGACGCAACTTCTCCAAAAAAGACCGCGTGGTTCGAGAAGAAAAGCAAAAAATCTAACTATATGTAAATCGTGTTAAAGCTGTTTTCGTAGAAGCTTTATAGTTAACTGGGTTAAAACCCACATTTCCTAAAAGATATTGAAAACTACATATTTCGTGACCTGCTGGCGATGTGTGTGGCCGCTAAGCAGGTCACTCAATTGTGCAGTCAACATTTTATTGATTCTCTTATTTCCCCCTTTTTAGAGAGTTGGAAGAAAAATACAAAATTACAGTATAAACAAGTATTAAAAACGACCAACGGCCGAAAATAGCGCTGTTGAATAACCACAATAATCGAAAAAAGTCGCGTAAGGCGTCAAAAAAAAATAAACAAAGCGACGAGAATATTGCCATCACAGTGCATGCAATACAAACAAAAATAGTATAAATAAACAGAAGGTAAACGCTAAAATGGAAAATCCACAATTGCCGCATGTGTTGCGGCTGAAGTCGCCTAGCAGCAGCAATAGTCAGCATTTGAAGTGAATTAGTACTGCCGCGCGCCGAAGTGAAGAAAACATGTTTTGAAAGTCAAGTTTTTTTTTTAATTTGCATGGACGTCAATTAAACTTTAACTTAACAAGGCACTAGAGGTGGAAGTATAGAGATTTGCAAGCGACGAATCAATTTTTATATTCCAACAAAGTGCACGCGCTTCCAACCAGAGAAAGCGCGTTTGCATCTGTAACCTTTTTGGCCGTTCCATTACGTTATTATACAACAGCTGCGACCTTAGCGGGCAAGCGTGCGCGTGAAAAACAATTCGTGCAACATCTTTCAGACACACAAACACGTGCACTCCACTAAATTTGTGAATTAAAATCCAAAACACTTGCCAAGTTGCGACTTCTTAAGCCCTAATTTAAAAGCGTGCTGCAAGTGCGCGCCAAAAAAAAAACAACGCATTCGTGCGCAACAGCCACCATTGAACGACCCACAACAACAACCCACCCACATCCACAACATTATCAACCACACCAGCACTCGCACCACCAGACCCGACACACACTCACCTTCACCCACAGCAACAACCCCTTCACCACCAACATGTCACTGCAAACTAAGCGTCAACACTGTTATCTGTGCGATCTTCCCCGCATGCCTTGGGCCATGATCAATGACTTCTCCGAGTCCGTTTGCCGCGGCTGTGTCAACTATGAGGGCGCCGACCGCATTGAGCTTGTCTTAGATGCCGCGCGTCAAATGAAACGTTTACATCAGGCCGCCAAGCGTAGTCACGAGAATGGAGAGGTGGTCGCACAACAACAACAGCAGGCACAACAGCAACAACAAGCAGCCGTTGCAGCAGCACAAGCGCAACATCGCAGCGCAAGCGGTGCGCCTATTAGTGTGGGCGTCGGTGTTGGGGTTGTCGGTCCACAACAGCAGCAGCAACATCATCATGGCTATGCGACACAACGCATCGGTCCACCGCCACCACAAGCTACCGGTCTTATGGATTTCCCAGTGAAAATGGAGGCGCACGACGCTAATGTACGTCCAGTGCGGATATCACATATGGCACCGCATCATATGTCAATGACAAATCGTGCTGTTGCTGCTGCGGCGGCAGCTGCAGTCGCCTCCAACGTGGGTGTAGTGGGTCCAGTGCCACCAGCGTTATCGGTGAACTTGAAGCGTCCCCCCCTCCGAGGATGATGATCATACGCATGGTGGTGATGGTGGGGGGCGGCGGCGGTGGTGGTGGTATTGCTGGTGGCGGACCGAGTGCCATGAAGCGTAGCGCCATTGATGACCCCAATGTACCGCGACCACCGCTAACACGTGGCGAATCATTGCCGGCTGCTGTTTCCTTTGTACCCGATCGACAAGCAGGTTTGCGAGATAAGCATCAACCAGTACGGGCACCATCATTTGATGCATCCTCCTTCAAGCCGGGTGGTAAGTTTAAGAAAGCAATACCATTTTCTGAAAAGTTTAAGTGCTTAAGACTATTTGTAACATACTCATTACGTCACATAGTACATTAGCACCATGACACAGTTGTTGTTGTTGGATATCTTCACAAACTCATCGATGCAGTGGCTAGGGATCACAAGAGCTTGTAAATTTCTATAGGTCAATCGGTCCATTATACATATGATCACTAATTAACTAATTAACTAATCATCGGTTTTGCAATTATCTACATCTGTGCTTCGTGTTCTTGGTATAATTGTAGTTAAATAATAGTTGCGCTAATTGTGTGTGTTTTATTTGTGCTTGGGTTTAGTGTAAGGCCTTAAACTATTTTCGTATTTCCCTTTACTGTTTCGAAATGAAGATCTGCTGGATGATGTAAGCTTTTTCAAAACAAACTCTGGCCGTATAGAAATGGGAACTCACTCGTTAGAGAACGTGACTTCTAATAAGTTTCTGCGGACTCCAGAGATCCGAATTATCCTTGGGGTTGCGAAGAAGAAGTATTCCTCATTTTCTATTACGAATTGGTGAGATTTTTGACGCTATCTATCATTCGATTATTCGGAAAATTTCAATTTTTAACTGGTGCCGTCTGTTTAAAATTCCATTTAAATTTTCCATTCTCACATGCATTATATTCCCAAATATATTTTTTATCAATAACCAACTTTGAATCGTTTTCTAAACTATTAACTCATCTCAGCATTTACTCTACACATTCCAATATTTGAAGAAGATAGCGCATAGGTGGTATATATGTATATACATTGAAAAAAAAATAAAATTTTTATTTGATAAGGGAAAGTGCTGATATGTAAAAATAAACATTGATAAAGAATTGAACGTTGATAAAAGGAATACTGATAAGAGAACTTAACGTTGAAAAATTTCGATGCGGCTCAAATCAAAGTTCGTGCTTGCTATGTGTGTATGTATGAAGAAAAACATATTTATTGATTTATTGTGTTCATATAATAGCACATTCATCCTTGACTGACTGATAAGGGACACATATAGTCTTCAATTTAATGTTTGTTGTGTTGCCATGATGCTTCCTAATACTATTGCCGATCATTTAATTGTCTGCTCTAAAGTAATAAAAGTGTGCTGAAGAGTAATGAAAGCTTTTGAAAGGTTAAACTCATAGCTAAGTTTTAATGAATCAGGCGTCAATTCTGCTGATGAAAATTTTAGCAGATAAGTGAACCCATTAAAGAAGAATACGTAATACTGTGATTAGGGAATGAACTTTAGAACAGAAATTTAAACCTAAAATGATTGAAGTAAAAAGAAAAAAATATCGGCAGAAAATATATTGAAGGTAAGAACATCAAAATTCGGGCTAAGTAAGGTTAGATTAGACAACGAAGCAATGGATACCCACATTCAGAAAGCTTAGCAAAAGTCCAAGCGCCAAGAGAATGTTATTTTAATTATCATTATTATCGATTATTTTGTATCCTTTGATACATTTCAAAAACTCGCTTGATGCTTCTAATCGATTTACTATCGACCAAGAGCGCGCTAACTTAGCTTATCGATGCTTATGTATGTATTTATAAGGTAGTGTTTACACACAGAGACTATGGAAATTATATATAAACAGTGCAATGTGTGCATTCATCTTCTCAAAGAAAATTAGGTGTATACATACGTTCAACCCTCGACTGACACCCACTACGACTAAGTTGGGCGGTGGTGCTTCGCAATCGGCCTGGCGCGTCAGTTTTATGTATCTAGCAACGGAGAATTCTTATAGTTTTTTTTTCATTTTATATTTTCTATACATTTTCCTGCCAATTCTTTCTTTTTACTTTCTTTATGTATACTTTATACAAAATTTATATGTACGAACGTTGTTGTTGATTTTGTACGTAGTAGTGTTGTGTGGCTTTCTGTTGCGTGTAGTGCAAGAATTCAGCTGTGTATAATAGTGCTTCTTGTTGTTTTTCTACTTTAGCTAGATACGTAGCCGTGATGATGATGGGGTAGCTAGCTGTAGACTTATCGTTACCACTTGTAATTGGGTTGTTTTGTACATATATATGCGCTACTTTTTTTGGGTTTGGTTCATAAGAGGGTGGCGGTGGTGGCGGCGACCTCTTACGTTTTTGACACTACACAATTGTAACGAGGTTACCCCAAGCGAATGGCGAGCGCGGCGTGTCGTTGTTGTCCGATGTGTATCTACACTAGTTAGCACGAAATCAGCACTGCGTCTGCGTCGGCCAAGCAGCAGCAGCAGTGGTGCATATCAGAAACGGTTGCCAAGCGAATTTGCAAAAACGTGCAATTGGCAAACGTCCCAGGGCAGTTAGGTATAGAGAAAAGATATAAGTATTGTATACTCCAAGCGTGTTTATGTGTGTGCAATGCATTCATGCATGAACGACCCAAAACTCTGCCCAGCATTTGAACGTTTACGGTGCATTCGCTTTTGCATTGCTCTTTTGTTTTTTTTTTGTTGTTTTTCTCGAAGAAAGTGTCATGCGCAGCAACGTGTTTCATACATAATAAAGAGGCAGCATTCATCAGCAAGCACAAAGCTTCATCACAACAACAACAACTTAATCACATAATTCACTAGTCTGAACAGCATTATTATGATCTACATATATACATACATATGTACATAGAGCGCACGCTTTGTGCCAGCTTCGTTGCTTCCTCATCAACATCGTCATTTCCTTGCTTTTCATATGCCACAACGTCATCATCGTCATTATTATTAGTATGTCTGTACAACATTATTAGTGTGGTGCGCAACGTCAGCAGCCGCCTGATATATATGGTACCTACATGTGTATTTTACCGCCATCATTTTACGGTTTCTTTTCTAGTATACTAAATTCGTTTCGTTGGCAAGTCGCCAGAAAATCGTGCAAAATTTTGTCGTCGTATATCCATGCTTACTCAGTTGCATTTGCATATACGTACATATGTACATACATAAATGTAGCTAAATTTGTATATCCGCTTGCATCCCTTGTAACCGCACGCAAATTTGCCTCTTTGGCTTTCCAAGTGAGTTACACATTCATTTTTGTTTTCATTTTCTGCTTCTACGACGCATTTTTCTTTTGCTGTATTCTCCACATGCTTTGCTTTAGATTAAGCGGTTTTTTGCATCTTTTTTCACATCATACTTACTATACGTATGTACATATACTAAGAACATTACATATACATAGCGGCCGTTGTCAACGTAGTCACCGCCATTGACGTCGTCATTAAACTTGTTTTCATTTGAGAACGCCAAAAGCGAACGCGACGAAAACGACTGCAAAAAGCTTGGCAATAACAAACGTATACAAGAACCTCAATACAGGCGGTAACAACAGCGAGACAACGATAAAAATGACAACAGAAAACGAGCACAATTGCGACGACAATGCTGGCAATGTCGACGACAAACATACGTAACTCGTTTACTTGCCCCAATATAAATGTACATATACATACATATATAATATCTAGATGCCTGAGAAGCGTTAACCAGCGCATAGTAAATGCCTACGTTTAACTATCGTACTGCTACTCGTGGGGCCTCCGCAGGTCCCCTCTAAATTAGAACGCCAAGTAACCGGTTCGTTGCATGTGTGCGAAAAGCGCGAGAATAAATCTTGAGAAATATGTATGCGCTATAGCGAGATACTACTTCTGAATGTGTTTTTGTGTTGTATTTGGTATCAGAACCTGCTGTTTTATTTTTGTTGTAAAGCGACGACACTCAAACCGGCCGCTTGTCTAGCTAGTTGCTGATTACCTTGCTGCCTACCTACATCAACATACAATATACATATGTAACTGGCAAGCTGTATAACTGGTTATCTTAGTGACCAAGTGTCAGTTAACTCACTTGCTGGTTTTGCTCAGTAACTTTCCAAGTTTGCACTTTGCATTCCGGCTGGCCTGCCTAACTTCTTTGTTGCTTTTGGGGAATCTTATAATAGAATATCTGCAAGCAAGTTTCTTAAACGAAGCGGGGATGTTCATTAAATAGCGTTACCAATAGCTATTGCAACAGACTTTTTGAAGAAGCAAAAAATTCGAAATAAGCAGAAGAATCAAAACAAACACCATATTCAAGAAAAACTACATAGCAAAGAGTCGCCGCGTTCGATATATCGGCCAACTAAGATATAAAAATTGACAAAAGCGAAATCGGAGCTCCTTAGATTACCCACATTTAATTAGCCAGAGAGCTGTAGAAGACAAAGGTGGCGAAGCTCCAGACCATTCAGAATGCTGCACTTACCACTGCTAAGGAATGCATTCTGATGCCGCCTAAGCACCATTTACCTAGCGAGACCCTTATTCTCCCATTTAAGAAGTATAGCATCATGATAAGCAATCATTACTACCGTAGTGACCAACGTTTCCGGTACTTGCTTGAAGGCGTGCCTCCTACCAGGCTTGTCAAAAGCCATACGTATATCTCAAAGACCTAGTTCAGTTAGAAGTGCGCCATCTATGGAGTCAGATCATAAACGGCATTCGGCGAGAGTTAATTAACAACTCTCGTCCCATGAAGGCTGCCATCGGATTCCAAACACCACTTATTGCTGACGAAGAGTTGGAGTTCCATCATGAAACCCGACTTTCTTTGGAAAATACCGTTTTTGATATTGTAGCGGGTTGAACTATACATACATATATCGAGTCAACCCCTACATATTCAACGTATGCCGCAAGTTCTCCTCTTCAGATGCACACTCAAGCTAACTCATCTAACAACCCTTTACCAATGTTCCAATACCGTTTGACTGTCTGTTTCCTGGGATAATATGTATATGTGGTATGTACACATGTAAAATAGTTTCTGTGTGAAATCCTTAAAATCTTTGTTTAACAGCCTTCAGTCATTATCATGTCCCTCAATTTCACAATTAACACTCATTCAGTCTCACACAATCGCCACATCTCACTTAGCAGCAGAGCATTGCATACACAACGCTATTTATCGATTTCATCATTTTAATTAGCTATTCGTCTAATTATCATTATTATTTTGAGCAAACAATTATATTCGTTTGATTCGTAGGCTGACAACTGAATTCTATTGAACTGTGGCTTCGTAAATATGTAAATAAAAATATGTACATCAATCGATTAATCTATTCCACGATTTTCTAATAGAGGTTAAGTTGCATATAAAAAGATGAGTTGTTTTAGACATTGGGAACATTTTCTGAACCTATTTATGTAATCAACAAAGCGAAACTCTTTAAAGGCGAGCGAGGAAGAGGCTTTGAAGTAGTCAGCTTAGAATTAAACACATCACTAGTATTTAAACATAATATTTCCTTCCAAAGTTTCACAGACTTGATAGACTTCAGAATCTTTGCTATATGCCAAAAACTGGCAGCTCATAGAAGTCGTTTTCGTGACCTAGCAGATATTACCGGCTGGCTTCCGGTTTCCAGGAAACACGTCCCAGAAATCTATAGAGTCCCACGAATCTATAGAGTGTATTTAGCGAAATATCTTACCAGGATATAGAATACATATTTAACTCTCAACCTCAAAATGAAAGACGTAGACCTCAATACTAGTTGAGTGAAATTTTGTGGATTAAATTTTTTAGACTTCTCTTACGCATATTTGATTCTAAAGAGGGTTTGGTAATTAGTTTCTCGTAAAATGTCAAGTCATTTTGTTCGGAGCCATAAATGTAGACGAAACTAGTATCTATTCACCACGAAGATGGCCGTCGAAGTTGAAGGTAAGGGGATCGAAATGTAAATCAAACGCATGGGTTTTGTATAATCCGACTACCACTGTCCGATGCTGGTCAGGCGAAGATCTAGAACCCTCTCTGTAGTCATTATTGCAGCGAGCTTCGCCTGAAATCAAGTGAGGTCGGAACATCGAGGAAACTCTTCAGGTACAACAAATAGTTTCAGGGTATAGTGATAGATTTTCAGCCCTGTGGTATCATAGAGTATGCGGTCTTACTTTGCCGTCCAAAGATGATTCGGTCAGTAGGACCCAGACGCAAACTTTCTAAAAGCAAAGGTAAAACCGCTTTTGCATTGGAAATTTGAAGTGGCGAAAGATTTGGGTACACTTGATGCTTTCAAGATTTCAAAGTGAAGAATCAACTCATGTTCGGTAGTTACCTTTCGAATTTCATTACAAAATTTAGAAGCAACCTATCGAACCCGCTTAATAACTCACACTTTGAAAACGGTCCTTGAGCTCTCATAGCAATATTTAGAAAAATGAAGAACATTCATTTTTATTGTAAGTATACTGGTATAGTACTTGTATTGGAATATTTCTAAGAGTAAAGATATTCTAAACTTTAAAAAATTTCTAATATGCGACCTTCGAAACTCAAAGCTCAGAGACCTTGGCGCTATCAAACTGATCATCATATTTATGTACATACACACATATGTACAAAAAATAAGCACTCAGAACTGTGCTTTATTCATGCACAAAAGAGTCAATAAATTTGCATATGGGGTATTCCATCGTCACGGGTGGGACATTTGTACAGCAAAAATAGTTTTTCTTTTTTAATTTAAGTATAAAGTACTAAGCAATTCTACATTTTGATAAAGCTACACCTAGTTCACTAATATACGAGTTATTACCAAATACGAAAAATATTCCAACTTGATTTTATATTGGAAAATTCTGAGCTGTTTCTTCCGTCACGGGTAGGACAAAGAAAAGACACTGCTTTTTGGAGAACATATATTTTAAGGAAAGTCTGTGAATTTACTTAACATTTCTATCTGGATTAGATGTTTTACTATACAGAAAAGAACCAGCAATCCCAACAAAGCACAAACCATAATAAGAATTATTTGTTTATTATTAAAAAATTCAAAATTCTCCTGTCACGGGTGGGACAACTTTTGTCACGGGTGGGACACGTACGATTTTCTTCATGAAAGGAAGCTTCTAGTGAGATCCATATCAAAGAGATTAGGTATGATAAATGTTAGAGGTCAAATACAAGATCAATTGACCTACTTTTATGACAGTGGAGTCATTGTAAGACGCACGATATACTGCTGACCCCAGGATCTATTTTAGGGGCAATAGTTATACCAAACGAAAGCTAGAAGTCGCCAGATTGATGTATTAAAATGCATGGAAGAAAGGATTATTTGCAAACGCATGAAATTTTATATGCATTTTCCTAATGCACTTCTGCACGGTGCATTTGATTGCAACGAAATTTCGAATGTGCCTTAATGATTTTCAAGTTTGTTTAGAATAGCTATGTATGTCTGACTAATACTAACTACAGGCTAAACATGTATATCGACTACTGTTATCACGTCGATAGAGATGTCTAACCTGCTGTTAGTGTTGACCAGACATTGAGTAACCGGCTTAAGAGTGGCTCGAGTTGAGTTATTGTTGGAAACTGATTTCATGGACAAATCATGCTCAAATTTAGCTATTCCTTAAAACCATAGAACGTCAGAAAAGATCTTGTGTATCGATGTCTAATCCGAAAAGTTATCTGCATTAAAATACTTGTAAGCAGGTACATATGTATATCTTTGTCACTTAAAGGCTATTTATTGGATTGAATTTATAAGTTTCGCGAACTTCTAGATTTTCTTGGTTGGAACTTTTCAGGTAATTGTTAATATTGACTTTTAATTGTTGTTAAGCAACCCTCATCATAGAATTCTCTGGCGTCTCTAAGATAGTAATGCTTATCTTGACTTTTCGAGATGGCCACGCGAAATTTTTTACTACATCGCTTAGCCCACCAACAGTATTATGGTGTTTAGTCAACCTGTACTTCAGAGTTTTGTGGCATTAAACATAGGTTTGAAACGTTAAACTTATTTTTTTATTGTTAGGCATCATTAGAAAAAAATTATAAATGATTGTCACGGGCGGGACACGATAAAACGTTTCAAAATCTCTTAAGTAGGTACTTATAATATAATAAAAGAAATGAAATAGGGCTGCTTAGTATAAACACACTCTAGTTATGAAATTATAGAAAACTCCCTAAAGTAGTAACTAAGCAATACGAAGTTTAAAACTTTTTAGTCACGGGTTGGACATGCTAAACCGTAGTGATTTTATCCTATTATATAATTTAAATGCCTATTTTTCTTCAATGCCATATTGCTTCTTCGGGGCGCAGAAAGATCGAGACATTTATTCCCCCCTTCAAAAAAATAATAACTTTGTGAATACTTGATTTTGCAGAGCCTTCTATATTAAAATATGTTGTCGTATTCAACTACTTTTCTTATGTTGAAGTTTTGAGTGTATTTACAGTGTAATAAAATAATATAACTAAATTTTTTTTCGAAAAAAACGTTAATTTCAGGTATTGAGCATTGATTCATCAAGCATTCCATGTTCAATAAGTTACTCTACAATTGGACACAAAGTTTCACTTACTCATGGAATACCCCATATGTAAATTTTTTTCCGACACTTTTCGATTGCCAACAAAACGTTAGAAATGTCAGATATACCTATAGTTTTCCATACATTTGTATACATATACTCGTATATGCCGCTTTTGAAACGTAAAAAAAACGATTTTTTTTCCTTTACTAAATCGTTAACAGGCTGTATGTATAGGCTGTGAAATTTTTTTCATTTCAACGCCTTGCCCACAATTGTCAACGTCAACACACAAATGTCAATCGTGTTGACAGACATGACAACCAGCTATTTTTAACTAAATTTACGTTGCGTTGACGAATTAAAATGCAGAAAAAAAACGCTCTTATCGGTGAGTGATTACACACTATCTGACATTTGCGTGCACATATGAAGGATGCGAACGCATCTGTCACATATATGTACTACATATATACACAGTAGAGTATTGATATCAGTTGTCAACAGCTGTATGTATTTTGACATGGCGTAAATGTTATGGGGACGCGCGTTATCAGCGTGCATGAGGCAAAGCCAACAGTTACACAAACTGAGGCCAAATGGATACAGAGAGGTAACGAATTTGAGAGGCATATCGGAAGTGTGAACGTTTGTAACAACGATTAATATTTTTATTTACTTTTCTATGATACTGATTCATGTCATTTGAAGATTGCGGGGAACGAGGAGGCCGCGAGAGAGTGTGTGAATTGTATAGCTCGCCTAGTGATGTTCCGATACGAGTACATATGAGAAAAAACTTGAGTACCTCTACCAAGTACCGAGTATTTTTTGTACTTCGATACATGGGACCAAGTACTTGGTGGGTATCGAGTACATTGTGCAAGTCGAAAAATTTATGCAACTCTAGTGAAAATTAGTAAAGTTGCCACAAGTTGGAGTATGAAGTTTGACACGTAAAATTGTGTTAGATTTCTAGCATGTATGTATGTATCCCAGCCGCATCCCATGTGTAACACACAAAAGATGGTTTTATTTATTAAAAAAAATTGCAAAACTGTTTTGAAATATTTCGTCTGAGTACTCTTGAGTACAATTAGAATCGAGTATTTTCTAGCGATAATTTGAGTAGCATCGAGTACCCCTTTCGATGTTCTAAAATGAGTACTGGTATCGAGTACATGGTGGAATCGGACGAACACTAAGCTCGCCGTACCCGAGAGAACTTCCATTGTGTAATTTTTTGACGTTCTTGTTTTTTATTCTTCTTCTTCTGCGTGCACTGCATTGGAAGCAGTCAATTGAATAAACGAACTTCAGTTATCGCCCTGCTAAACATTTTTCGTTACGCTTCTATGAATATTTTACTATACAAACGAGGCGATCAACGATCAAATTATGAAATGCCACATTGTTGTGTACTATATGCGGGAGAGTGAGTGCAAAGTGTTTGTATGTATACATGTATATCCATTTGTGTGCCTTGCTGATCAGTAACCAATCGCGCGTTTAAAGTAAACAGCAGCGATAAGCGCGCGCTCAAACACAAATTGCTGCATACGACTAGTTATCAGTTCTGGTATAATTTTTAATGTCATGCAAGTAGGCCGCAATTTTGCTACCAACTAAAAGCGCAGTTACTCACGGACGTGAAAACGGAGAACGTGTCAGCTGACTCGATCTATCTTATGGAATCTGCGTGTTAACAAAAACTCTCCACCACACGTGACGTAGACGTTGCTTCCCTATCTTTCTATCAACAGCAAACTTGATATGTTTCTACGTACTTCTACGCTACGCTACGTTCACGTTCGTGGGTGACAGCGCCCTAACCAATACAGCCGTACCGCGGCCGACAAGCGCTCACTGCCTACAGCTGTTGCTTCCGCTTTCAGTATATTTTTAATTTAGTTTTTAACTCAAAAGCAAATGCATATGTTCAAATATTTAATTTAATTGTAGGAAAAAATATATTTATTGTGTTGCCTGACTTATCTTATCTCTGCTTTCGGCCTAGACAAAGGCGCTTTTGCAGCATTGCTGTTACTCGAATTTCAGCTGATAACCCAGCAACACGTTATCAAGTCATGATAGGGAGTTTCCACAATGCCCAAATTGAGCAAATTCAACACTCAATTTCAATTTGAAATTATAGCTGTTTACACGCGCCACTCAATTTTCGTTTTTTCGTTTTCCTCGTTTATCGTTAATAATAATTCTGCCACGTTGTATTCGCGAAGTTGAGGCAATTTCGTCACAGTTTCAGTGAAATTCGTTCTCAGTTTCAGGTGACAGGTTTTTGTATGTCAAAATTGAGAATCGTATGGCAATTTCAGCTGAAATTGAGGATAGTGTTGAGATTGCGTAATTTTGGTGGCGTGGAAACTACCTATAAGGGACAATCATACATTTGTACATATTTCGAGCGAGTACACAAGGGAACTTATTCGAAATGTGTAATACATATTTGTTTATTTTTGGATTTTCTTATGACACGACTCGCTGATAAGCGTTGAACGAGCGCAATAGTATTCAGTTTCTGTGTGTGTTAAGGCACGTCCGTATCTTATCTCATACGTTTTATTGCGTTCAACTTACTTTTTCCATTAATTTAAACAAATACATTTTGTAAGCAGAAGATAATTAACTTTTTCTCAAGAAAATATTTTCTTATCAGTACTTTCTATGTCATTTTATTACTCGTACGTAGCATTCTTTTTTGCCGTATGCGCATATCCTTAAAGTTCGACAGAACAGTTCCTGCTCAGCTTCTTAGTTTAATTTATGCCGTTTTGTAATCTTTATAATATTTTTTTTTGATAATATTCCATACATTATCAGCTTCTTATCAGCGCTGCTTTTGTTCCAGTTCTACCAAATGCGCGTTTATCTGTAGGATTCGAAGAAAATTATAAGCAAATATTTATACAGAAATATTACAAGCGAGTAAGAATAAAAGAGATAACAGATTCCAGTAAATTTACTGCTTAAAAAATAACTTCAACCTGGAAAATACAACGTCAAGGTAGGTTATCACGTTAGAACGTGCTTAAGGAGTTAAAGAAGTAGGAACTGTTGCAGCTCCGGAAGTCTAGGTGCCATTGTGTAGCTGAGAAGGTTGCGGAGAGTGATTTTCCAAGGCCAGAAAAGAGAGCGTTAGATGATAATACTTATAATAATAAATTTTGTGGGTGCTGAGTTTTCAAAATCTATTTAACTTTCTTTTAAAGAAGTCTAGTTTTTATGAGGTAAGAGCTTGAAGTAGCCATTTGTAATTGCGCCTTAAAGAAAGTATTTCATATCACCGTTGGGAATTGCAGACATACGCTAGACAAACGCAACGAATAACAAGTAAATAGCATACATACGTAAATACTATTCATGTTGCACATTTGTAGGCGTATCCATTGCTCGTTTGGCAGTGAGAGGAATGCAACGGTTGATAATACACGAAATTTTAACAAAAATATACGGCGAAGAAAATTTTTACGGGTTAAATGTTTCAAAAGTGATAGGACATTAGGGGTAATCAGCTCATTTGCCAGAGTGCCAGGGCCCTTGCTAAATTTGGCGAATACCCCTATTGTTTTATACGTCGCCTACTACGGTTTTCTAAAGATTTTTGGTGAAAAAAAGAGCACAAGGCTACCCACCTTTGCAACAGAAATATATGCCCGTTCCATTATTTATTGAGGTAAGAGTGAGGCAACAGGCTGCGAAATATCAGTTGTCAGAATTCCTTGAACGAAATATACTATACGCACAATGTGTTTGGGTGAGACTTCAGTCTCAATTTCTTTCAGAAGAGGAGCAACTTCAAATTCGTATCCAAAAACGTAAACAGAGCAAACTCTTTAGAAAAGTATTGCAAAACTTTTTACTACTTGGTCATTTCCTCAATGATGCAAGAATAATCAGCATATCATAATTAAATTGTAAAAATTAGCATTAAGATATGATAATAATACGACTGTATACTTTTTTAAATAGTCAGTGACCGCGCCATCACACCACACTACCTTATCGTATGGTGCTCTGTTGTGTACACCGAAAAAACAGTTATCTAATCTTTAAGCACACACGTTATCTTATCAAAATTATCTTCAGGATATTTATATATTGATAAGCGCTAAATACTAAGCAAACTGCTGTTAGCAGTGTTGATTTTTTTCGACAAATTAATATCATATTTACGTACCTATAGACAAACAACAGCGTTGCTTATCACTTGCTTGAGTTTATCGACGACTTTTTATATAATTCGTAAATAACTTAGTTTTGACGTTTGTTATCTCTACCTAACAAATTAAAATCCTCTTTATATAAAGTTAAAATAAAAAAAAAATATTGATAAGCATTCAGCTGTTTTATTGACTAAAACATACACTGATGTGACAGTTAATTTAATTAGCGATAAGATAGATAGCTATTAGGATGCTACATAGGTGGAATTCATTCTGAAGTAGGCTTCAATTATCAAAAAATTTTGTAATAGTTTTCCCAAATTTTTACTGGATGGCGTTCCATAACGACAAAAAATATCCAACACATAAAAATTGAGAGAGCAAGCGTTCATTTTGATGCAAGAGAAAAAGAAGCGTAGTCAGCAAAAATTATCCAACACGAAAACATATGATCACAAAACACATGGTTGCAATTTTTGTAAACAAACAAAATTGCATTTTTCGAGTTTTGGTATTTATATGCGTTTTGGCTGCCTACTATGTGACTTTATGATAGTGCCAACTAGTTTTTACTTCTAGAAATGTTCCTGGCGAACATTGAACGTTCAATTTCCTTTTTTCTTCCATGGAGGCAACATGAATTTCAGTTTGTATACAAATAAAACATAAACAAAGTCAGCTGGTGTGTCTTCTTCTTCTGGTTTTTGCAAGTGATGGCTAATTTCCTGTTGGTTTACTTTTTTCCTTTTTCTTCTCTTTGGGAGAGAATTTTCGCTTACGCTCTTGATTTTGATTGTTGGCTGGTGTTGGATAATTTTGTTGTCGAACGCATCTTTTATTCATGAACGAAAGACACAAGATCACGCGGGAAGGAAAGAACGAAAAAAGTTATTTTCTAGCTGCCGAAATCTCGACGCCATCTTTGTTGTAAGAAGTAAACAACGAAGAGAACGGAGAAAACCGCGAAATTGTTGAACGCTTGAAAAATCATTTTTATTATGCAAATTCTTCTATAAATCATGCCGTTGTGTTAAATTATTATTTATCTTATGTGTACACACGTTGTCACAAGGGAAAATGAAGAAAATTGCAGTAAAAAGCCACCACCAAATTGTAAACAACGAAGAAATGTAAACAAACGGCTAATGTCAAAATCGTTCAACTTTTTTCCTAAATGCGATTCTAACGGGCTACTCTCCTGCCCGCGTGATCTTGTCTTTTTGGTTCATGACTTTTATTTGCTCTCAAAACTTTTTTGTCGGAGAGGGTGCTGAAGTACGGTTTACCTTTCAGTTCGGCACATTTTATTTTGTACTGAAGTAAACAGCTGATGATATTGTTGCCTGCATACAACATACGTTCTTAGAGGGAAAAATTCATGCAATTTGCTGCAAAAGGCACAAAAAAGAGAAAGTGGCAACCATAATCATCACAGAAAATCAAAATCACATTGATTCGAACTTTTTTGTCGCGCACTCAGTGAGGCGGAGTGGGAAAAGAACGTGTAAGATTTCTAACAAAAAGTGTCCGGACACGCACGGTGAATCCGCCTTTTGTCGAAAACTGTATTCGCTAATCGACATTAATCGATAACATTGCAGTGAAAGAAAGATTTGGGTGTAGCCTTAATACAATGTTCTGACCGACAACGAAAACACCTTGAAAACGAGTTTTGGGATTGTGGGCTGAAGGCTGTTCACACCGACTGTTGGTGTTTTCGTTGACATTTCTTACATCCTTTGTTTACAGTTTTGCTGCACAAATACAAAACCCAAATACTTTTCCTTCAATTTTTTTTTCATTAACAACCTCTTACTTCCATGCTTATTTTATTTTGTTCAGCCAATTAACAATAAATCCGAAATGGCATATTAAAGATCATAAAATATGACTTCCACTCCGATAGATAATTGAAAAAAGAACTAGTGCAGACACCGATTGGAATGAGTGGAACGTCAGTTTTCAAGTGGTTTTCAGCGAAAACTTGTTTTTGTTTGACAGATTTTACATTGACGAAAACACAAGTTTTAGGTCGAAAACCAGTTTTAGCAACGAAAACATGTTTTCAATGTCGGTGAGAACATGGTATAAGAGTGAAATAAACCACACAAGCGGCTTGTCAAACCTACTTAAACCTACCCTTTTTTAAAGACTTTCCATCTCAATTTTATAAAATATCTAATGCATTTTTATTGTAAATAAAACTAATTGTTTGTACATTCTACACTTTTATTTTTCCGCCAATAATTACCACTAATTTCTCAAAAGCTTTTTATTATGCTAAATATGCTTAAAGCGTGCAATATATATATTTTTATCTACACAGCTGGTTTAAGTTGAAAATCATTTTGCATTTCCTATCTGCTGAGCGCGCTGTTAGCCGCACTCACTGTACATTTGATTGGCCCTGACCTGATTAGATTTTGCGCTACTTTTATAAGAGATTTTCATTGCTCTTTTTTTTGTTTTTTCGTTTTTATTTTTGCGTTGCCTACGCGATTTTCGTGCACGGCATGTGACGGGAATGACTATTTAGATTACTTATGTAGGTATGCATTAAATATTTTAGTGTTTTTGTTTGAAATTTTTTTACGAGCGAAATTTTTCCTCGCTGATAAGTGGAGGGAGGCGGTCAAAAACACTACTAACAGCTGGTTGTAGAGAAGGCAAAAATAAATTAAAAGCTAATTATGATAAGAAAACAAATAGTACAAATTGAGATGAAGTGAGGGAAAATAAAGAATGTCAATAGAGTTAAAAAAATAGCAAAAATAAATCGTTCAATTGGTCTATAGGCCTCACAGATAAGCCTACATTTTTAGGCATGATCATGAAATTATATAATTCAAAAGCCTTTCGTAACAATGTTAAATTTCTAAAGAGATTTTATGTAAACACAATTTTAGGCTCTTAAGACCTCCAAACGACATTGAAGGTTTAAACTTTATTTGGCATTATTTCTGCTGTAGAAGAGAGTATATACATTTTTCTAGTTTGATTTCAAAGAGCCAGAAATCAAATATAAATAGAAATTTTAGACATTTTTATTTAATATAAAATGAGATGGCAGGTAGGAACTTAAGCAGAGATGTCACGATTAATACATTTTGGCAGTAACGGGGTGGCCACTTGAGTTTTCACGTATTGCAGGCATCTAGATGTTTCCATCCTGCACTGGCTTTTGAGAAGATTTCTTGTATATTAAGCTTGCAGATGGCTAGTAGCATGTCCAGCTTCTTCCAAAACGGCGAAAGTGGAAGGGAAGTGCATTTCCTTGCAAGTTCGCGTCCTATATCACTGCATCATATGCCCCTAGGCACCCATACCAGGTGAGGTGTAAACTGCTCTGTTCTAATGTTAAGTTCTCTTCGGAAATGAACTACCATGACAGATTTTAAGCCTCTTAGAGCTGACTGACTGTCTAAGAAATTGTAAATACATTTGAGGGATTCACAACGGTATCGTATTGTTGTATGTCGTAAACTTTAAAAGCTTAAATAAATGTTTAGATAACTTGAAACGACAACCAACTATTTTTTAACACTGCAAAAATTCATTATATGACTTTGATGGTACTTTGCGAACCCCCTTAATATATTTTTTAGGCGTTTAAAGTTTACGACATACAACAATACGACACTTACGACATCGTTGTGAATACCCCAACAGTATTGTGTTCGATTACCCTTGTCTACAAGCACTCAACAACTTCCGGCCGTAATTTTAGCCTGGGAGACTCATGAAAGTCCTAATTGTTTCAGTAAACGCCGGCCTTGTTGTCCAAACTAGTCACAGTTGCGAAATTTCTGCAATTTTTTCTAAGTTTATCATCAAATTCAGGCTTGTAGTTTTGTGCTGTCGTAATACTAAATTGTTTTCAAAGTCTAGCTGACCAGTGCTGCACTTTAAATCTGAGATATTTATTTTTGCAACGTTTTGCCTCGATTTGTTTTTGTTGGCTGCTCTCATGCATTAATAATGAAACTTCATTGATTTTGTGCATGCGAGTCGCATCGCAGTCGTTGTCGACGCGGGCGTCGCGGTTGTTGGCAGGCTGAGGCGGTTGGCTGGGCTTGCGTGCTATTAATTGTGTGACTTGAATTTCTGTGCTATGCGCTCACGCGGTGGCTAATTTTGTATTTCTCTTTTTAAACTCACAGCGAACATGCTCAGCTCCAAGAAGTTGGCATAAACACATAACACTAAAAATGTGTGCATTAAAAATAGTAAGGGTATTCACGATCCATAAATAGCATGATTGGCTAATTCTGTTGTTGTTTGAACACATGAAACAAGAACAATCATGCTATTTATGCTATCTGTGCTCTATGCTAGACAGTATGCACTGGATCGTGAATACCTTTAATATTTTGTATAAAATCGTGCATTCACTTATACATACATACGTGTATATGTACATTAGACCGTACCACCTTCCATGCACAAAAAAGGGTTCGCCTTACGCCCCTGAGTCTAGAGAATTTTTGCAAGGCACTTTCAGAAAGAAGTTTTTTTGACCGACCCTAGGGTCGCCCTTTTATATTTTTCGGTGGCACCTACATTCGGCAGCAAACAATTTTTTGTATATATTTCTACTGGAATAATTAAAAAACTTCCTTGGAAAAAGTTTAATTGACACTAGGGTGATCGGAACTGATATCTGGTGGTTAAGTACTAGAACGGGATACTTAAGGTCAATTAACATTGGAACAAAAAAATTGGCTCCTCAAGACAAGAATATAAACGCCGAAACCACGATGAACAATGCAAAAAGGAGATTACTACGTTCTGCATTTTTTTTTTTAATTGCCTTGGAAAAAAGTACTTTGGACCCAGGGTTGAACGGCGATTTTTTTTTTGGTTGAGACATTAGACTCTATCTACTATTTATTTTCTATGTAGTTATGTTTTGTTTGAAATATTGTACGTGAGTACGTTCATCAATTAGCAGCAGAAATGCATGATGTGTATGTATACTGTGCACATTTGCAATTAGTATTATAAACAAATAACTTCTATAAATATCACGAACCAACTATGTATATACAATACAATATATGTATGTGTGTATGTATGTAGCGTCGTTCGTGTAGTGCGCGTTGTTGGATTTTAAAATGAACACGCGAACACGCCAACGTTAATACGTACGACCAGCATGCCATACGCATTTGCTCACTCACGATTTTTGTGTTTACGCCCCATGCCTCACACACCACACTCTACATTCGTCGCTAGTATACTCTGTCGCAGCAATCGCCAATTGCTAATCTAAACATTTACATTTTGATTTTTTTTTTTGGCGGTATGTATGTGTTTATTGTCATTTTTCACTCTTTTTTTACAACTAATTTGAAATTCATTAATATGCAATGTGCAGCCGAAATGCCATTCAAAAATGTCGAGTAAAGTGCTCTATACATGCAGGCATACAAAGCGCA
>NW_023461330.1:0-26849 GCF_013731165.1 Rhagoletis pomonella
GTCAATCGTGCAGGGTAGTTATTTTTATTGGTTGCAAAAACAAAAAAACCGTCGCCATAACAAAATCAGCAACGGCACAATTTTGGTCACTCGACGTTATTCTTTTTATTCCAACTTTTATGAAATATTCACTCAGTGAGCCGAACAACCATAAAATGACCATTTGTCAGTAATAAAATAGTCAACAAAACTGACAAACGCAAAACTTATGTATACACACGCAAATAAATTTTGTTAAGTTTTGTGTTGTTGCCACATAAATTGTTCGCGAATGCTCGGAAGATTTACAGTTAGTTTTTTCTGTGTGCAATAATTTGTTTATTTAGGCATTAAATGTTAACACAGCAATGTTTTCAAGCTAAAAAGCGTCCAAATTAACACATCTCATATAAGGAGACTGTGAGTACCCCTAACATTTGTCGGTCTTTTGAAACTATTGGATTGGGAATGGCAAAATGGTGCTGAGATAAATGTTTTACGCTGACGTAACTAAACTCTTTTCTCAGTGAAAATTTGTTATGATTTAACAAAGGTACAGTATTTTCATGAAAGTTTTTCCAAGAATGCATGGTTCAGCACCGCTGGCTTTTTAAAAATCAAATCCTCGAAACCCGTTAGTCTTTAAAAAAAAATGACTTAATATCTTTTGTACGCAATGTCCTGAATTTCAAACTGTTAAGTGTAATTTTCTCTTAAAGAAAAACTTTCACAAAAGTATATTTTTTGCGACCTTTGACCTTTCTTTAAATCTCTAGGGATAATTAGTTCGATGGGACCTTTTGGTATATTTATTATAAAGACATTAGGAAACATGGAAAAATCCAGCTTCCCCCTAATTAATGAGTAAGTTTAAATTTATCTGCAATTTAAACACAAATTTTGAAAAAATTTGAAAAAATATGCTGGAAGACCAGATCTGTTTCAAAATTTAATTGACGAAACGGCAATATGAGATAAAAAGTTAATACCAAAATTGTAAAGAAAAACTTCTTTATGAATAAGCTCCAAGAGATTTCCAAAAAGGCCTGTAATTTTTTTGTGATAAAATTTATATTTTGTGCATATGTATAAGTATTTACGATTATCTCAGTCTAAATACATATCCGATTAAAATAAAAAGAAGAATCATTTTATTAGGAAGAATGGAAAAAGCAACAAAAAATCTAAGCGTTTGCTTTTTCCATTCTTCCTAATAAAATAATCGTGGCACAAAGGTCAAAAAAAAAAATAGTGAAATTAAATGTTAATAAGCCACAATAACATTGACAAGAATCATTTTAATTACATATTTCTAATAATTCGCGCATCGAAAATTTACCATCACAATTTCACACCTTTTAATCAGAATTTTTAGAAAATTTTTGGGTATGCAGTTTTGTAGTTCAATTTTAGTCAAATAAATTGCATGTTTGTAGTCACTAAAAATTACCGTTGATATCTAACGTTTCTATTTTTTTTTTTTGTGGGAGGTGTTGCGCATTTTTTCTTCCATATAAAAATATATTCTGTTCACCGGATTGTGTGAAAGCTTTAATAACTATGCATTCACATACATACATAGTATGTAGATAAATTTCTGCGGTCGGCAAGCGCCAAATTACACTAACATTAAAGACAACAAAAACAAACAATGAGTAAACACACCTTCATTAACACCAAAACAGTTAAACAGTTGAGGTGGTAAACGTAATAGGAACAATGGCTATAACAAAACAGTCATGGCTGAAGAGCGATAGCTACAGCAACAACAAATATAAATAGAAAGCAAATCAGTATTCCAATATAACAAAAGCAATGATGAGAAAATGTCGTTAACATACCACAGCTGGCAATTAAAGATGTCACTAAAGATAATCGAAGTAAATGTGGCAACAAAGAAGCAGGCATTAACAATAAGCAATATAAACGCCAAGATTCGCAAAATATGATAAGTTAAAAATAAAGCTACCTCATCGCTTATGTGTGCATTGTTTATTATGACAGCTGTTGGCACATCGCTAATGAGGTGTAATTAAAAAAAATATGCCAACTCATTTCCGTAAAATTTCGCTGGGAATCTTATTAAAAGACCCACCCTATAGCATTTGCTCATAATTGTAACATATGTAGTTATGCAACAAAGTCACGAACGGATTACTTCTGCTACCAGTCGACCTCCGCAACTTATCAGTTTTACCCAGTCACAGCGGGCGATCCTTTTTTTCCGCCACTCAGTCGAATAATTCTGGACAAGCAAACAGAGCTATGACATCACCGAGATCTCCTGCGGCTGAAGAAGGCTACAACCAAGGCACGCAAGAGCATTAGCGGGTCTTAATAATATCAATGGTACGCCCTGTATGGGAAGTCTTAAGTCCAGTTCCTATTACAAAAGTGAAACACATGCGAGGCTTAGAGCGCAAACTCCGACTATACTATGTCCTTCAGAAGTGAGCTGCCCACCAAGAGAACAGTGTATGTTGATATTACTACGGTCAAAGACAGAAATAGTTGAAGAACATGCGATAGCAGCAAGAACCCCAACAGACCATACTTCTTTAAAGCCACCCTAATTTCAACGACCCAATCGTCCTTTAGCAAACCCACCGAAACGCGGATAAAAATTTAATACTGCTCTGCCCAATCCACAAGAAAGGTGACCTCGCCATACGGCCAACTACTACTATTCAGCCTTCTAAGCATGGGTTACAAGATTTTATCGAGCGTATTGTGTGAAATACTGAAGCCTTTCGGGGCCCGCTGAAGCCTCGATCCGTTAGCGGACGTTTCGTCGTGGAGGCTAAATTTTCACAGCCGCTGAAAAATTTAGATCCAAAAAAAATACAAAGCATCCTAAAACGTTCCGTGAATGTAAAGAAGTGCTTGCAAAAGAGATTGCTTTCATTAAACACGAAAAGTCCGCTGCTATAGAAAATTGTTGTTGGAGTGGTTTTCAAGGCCATTTTGGTAGCTATAGAAGAGAATCTACAAAAGTTCCCTGAACTAAGGCAAATACAAAAGATACTGGGCCCTTGTTAAAATGAAAATGATGGCTACAAAGAAAGTGGCTGTACTGTAGAATTTTTGGCATTGCGATCCCTTTGTATCCCAAGAAGAAAGGCTGACATCATGAATGCATTAATACAAGCTACTGCAGTCACTTTTATTTCTAAATAAAGATATATACATACATATGTATATACATTCAGAATTTCTACAATTTTAAGATGAATCGCAAAGTCATACAATACTTACACATGCACATGAAGTGCTAAGAAATTGTTTTCAATTTACATTTTGACACTAACAATTGGCATTTTGTTGTTGGTATAGTGTCATGCTGCCACTGGCGTTAATGCTGCAAGTGTAATTAAAATTTCAATTTAAGTTGAGATTTTGCATTCCTGTGACTGTCAGTGTTCACAAAATTTGATGCGGAAGGCATCCGTACGTACGTACATACATATGTACGCTAAAGTGTAATTAAAACTGTCCGAAGAATTCAGATATTATGTAACACATAACACGAAGAATACATAAATTCTCCATTGCGGTTTTATCCTTTTTATGTTTTTTTAGCTATGAAAATGTGGAATTAATTTTACAAGGTGTATGTATGTAAAAAGACTTGCGTCATATTTGTTGAGCGCTGTATGGTACATTTGAGCCATACAAATAGTCGCAGTCCGTTTTTAAAGGTAGGTGATTTATAATAGTTATTTAGATTGGAAAAACTACTAAGTAGTTTTCCATAGCAATCTATGAAACTTGAGTTAACAAATCGAAAGAAATATGAATGATTTGATATGATTTTGTTTTCAATAAGAACTAAATTAGAGTTGATTTGCAAAACCTTACGTAATAGTCCAAGATCCCAGTGCCGCCAGGCCTATCTTATTTTCGAATAAGTAGTGTTAAATGTATGTGTTTAAGAATGCGTGGTTAGGATGAGTATCTGCTTGCTTGGTTAGGTGGTCCTTATACAGATTGCCGGTTAGGAAAGGTAGGGAAAAAATTACGGTTACTTTTTTATATTCTAAGCCTCAAATTGTTTGTATAATAATTAGGGGACTGTTTTCATATCTTTTGTAAACAACCAGACCAATCCGATGAGTCCAACATCCTTCCAGACCCAATAAAAGTAACTTGTTTGGAGGGGCGTGAACCGAATGAAAAATTGGGTCGGTGCGGTTCAGCGTTTCGGTGCGGTTAAACTTTTAGTTAGTTAGAAGAAAAACACGGTTATTCCGGTTCAAAACCGGTAGAGGCCCAGATTTTTTGTACTTATGAAATGTGAGCATTAATTTATGTTGCTCATACGCCACGTTTATCAAACTTAATAAGAAAAGCCATAGTTAACTAAGAATTGATACTACTTTCCACTGCAATTGTGTATCGAGTTCATTTTTCTGCAAAATGATATTCATTCTATCTCAACCTGATGAACGAGAATCAGTCTGATGTAAGTGAATGAATGCTCTTTTAACTCTCCCTGTCACATGTGTTTTTTACTCTAGCTTTTAAATGTTTAAGCTGTTATGTATTTCATTAAAAATGTCAATAAAAGTCTTCCATTTGACAATATTATTGTTAGCGATACTAGAATTTAATTAAGCACCTATTCAGCGCATTTAATCTGTGTCTACCACACACAAGTCCACGCCCATACTGCATATGTATGTATGTATAACCAACAATTTAAAACTTTATTACTACTCTGACAAAATTTAACGAAGCGTAATTTCGTGCTATTTCCTCAATTTAATATTGATTGCTGTGGTTAACCAAAAACTACAATAAAATTTCTCTGAAATTGGCTGTTGACTACACAAACAATAACAAAAAGGAGCTATCGACCTAGCAAAACAAAGTAACACTAGTTTCTGTCAACAAAAGCGGCCACGTAGGGAATTAATTATTGGTTTTAACATTGCACAAGTATTTTTAGAGAGTTTTTTTTTAATAAAGCAATGGATTAAAAGCGAAAGAGTTGAAGGCCATACCATAGTGAGGCAGGTTCTTAAATTCCCTTCCGAGTGAATTTCAATCCCTTTCAATTTGAATTCAAAGCGAATTTGGTTAAAATTCACTCGGAAGTGAATTGTAGGATCTGCGTGATTTTAATTTTCAATAGTTCCAAAGCATTTTCAACTTTAAAAGAATAAAACCACTAAACAGGAAGGCATAGATAATCAACACACACCAATCATATTTGTTAAGTGTTTGACCGTACTGCTCTTGTTCGTATGTAATCGATAACACTGGCCAACAAAATTGCACTTTATGACTCATGAATGACTAATGACAAATGATGTTAACTAATTGGACGTCGCTGATTATAAATATACCCTCATTTGTTTTCTAGCAGCTCTTATTTATTTATTTAATTATTGATTTTCAGCCGCGTACGATGGAGGAGCGCTATAAAGCCCACTGGAACGCACACATGACGGCTGACTATTGTTCGAGCATTCAGAGCAGCTCTCTGGCTTCAACCTTTGCAAGGAAATCTTATAAAAGAAAGATCTTAATAAAATTAAATATGCTAAAATTAAATAAGCATAACGTAATCACCACATTCGGTTGCGCGGTGTAATGATAAGGAAACGTTTAAAGTTTATATCTTGAACTAAATTTTTGCCTTAAAATTTACTGTCTTTGTTTGGCAGATGATAATTGAATTTTCTTGTATTAATTTCGATAGAACTTTGTTTCTTTTAGCACCTTTATGTATCTTCATTTTGACGACTGTCAATGTCAGACAACGTTCAACGTTTTCAAAACAAACACAAAAACACATAATGAATTTTCGAAAAGGCAGCATGAATATTTAGCGACAATTAAGGGTCGTATGCCAGTGAGGGCAAAGAATGAGAGGACATAGCCGCGGCTTCTATGGGTCTGGAAAACACCAAAGCATTAACGGGCCGCTACAAGGCAATTTGATTTAATTTTGCTTAAAAGTGCTAATGAAATTCATGTTTTCTTTTGTAACGATATGATTTTCGTTAGAAGAAAATGAAAACCAACAATCTTAAAAACAACATTAACACTAACGCACCCACATAATGCGGTCATAGGCAGTAAAATCAGGAAGTGTTCACAAGCAGACGTTCCTCTGATGAAGTGTTAGGTTTATGTAAATAAAAATTCATGCATATATACATAGAGTACAGAAGAATACAAATATATGCACGTACATACATTAGGGTGGTTGAAAAAAACACTATTTTTGGGAATTCATAAGCATCAAAATATTGTTATTTGTGATCAAAATAGAGACACGTATTTTTTTATTTCGAAAAAAAAAAGTTTATTTGGAGTTCGCGGTTTAACATGTCACGAAAATAAAAAAATTGAGAACATCAGCCTGTTTATAAAAAAACCGACCAGCGAACCTCTAAATTATTTTTTTTTTTCAAAAAAAAAAAAACAATACCTTTCTCTTTTTTTATCACAAATAACAATAATTTGGGGGTTCAAAAAACAAAAAATATGAACCACTCTACCGCGCATACACACACATTTAAATCGCGCTATGTTGAAAATCAACACTCATCTGCTCACACGCTTCACTTATGCACGCTTCAGTTCTGAAATTTCATTTCTTCAATTTGTGAAAATTTCATTTCTTAGGGGTACAATGTGCTTAAAAAACATCGTGGAAATCATCAAAACAAACAGAAACGCAATTAAAAACAAAAGGGAAACAAGTTTCTAAAATATTCTGACACAGAACTTCTTGGCCAGCATACTTTAAACGCAGCAGGCTACGAGTTTAAAATTTTTAGGCATTAATTAGGCCAGTATTCTGTTTACTCCATATTAAATAGCACGGCACCTTTTTTATTGCTGCAATGTTTAAGAATATTTCTGAAATACGTAAATACATTGTGTTTGTAGAACAAAACCTAAATTGCTTAGTGGTTTGCTTATATGAACTACATATGTACGTATGTGTTAAAGTAAGGAACCAAATTAAGGTTTGATTACAGCTTTATCTTTTGAATAAATTTTCATTTTAATTTCATTTTGTCACTACGAGGTAATTTCTTATGATTAAATATTTCGTGCCGTAATAGGCACAGTGGGGTGCAATCGGCAGATTTATATTCCCGCGAAGACTAAAACCACCTTCACATTACAAGCGATGAATGCATAACCATAATAACAATCGGTAATGCATGGAATCGTTAGCCTATGTCGTCTCTTGTCACCAGCTAAATACTACTAAGGGCGGTTTGCACCATGTCTAGTTAACGCTAACTGGAGGTACATCCTTCAGTTAAGCACATCAACTGCTTTATCGATCACACGTTATATGATGGGTGTCGATAACGTCGATAAAGATGTTTAACTGGGAGTTAGAATTAACTAGACATGGTGCAAACGGCCCTTAATTCTACTAAATAAGAACTACAGGGTGTTCATACCTTAAGCGTTAAGCGAAGCACATCTATTAACTCTACTCGCCTGAGTTCGCGTACTATAAGTACATATGTATGTAGTTATAAGTATTTTATTAGAAACCTTTGTTTCCAGCAAATTGTGCTATCCTCGGCGTTTCCAGCTTATTTTAAGCAAAGTAAATTTTTTATTTGCGTTACAAAAATATTTTACTAATCCGCATGCGAATATATAAGCGCAAAACTACATATCATATTTCTCTTACGTCGGACACCATCACACGACCGTCACTTTTTAACATGTACCTAGACGCAATAAACTCCCTTCACATAAATTCCTGCTGCCAAGAATCTTTCTACATACTGTTGATGCACACAATTCTAGTGAATTCAGTAAAGCGCAAGGTGGACAAGGTGATCATAAAGACTACCACGGTGCGCATTGCACCCAACAATCGCAATAGAAAGCCAGTCACGAGGAAAATATCTGTATGCCTCTGCTTGTCTCAGGAATCCACCCTGCCAGGGCCGCTGAAAGTTCTATTATTGATACGGTGCATGTGTTGTTTGGCAGAAATTGAAATTTCTGGTTGCATCGCAGCTACAAATACATACCTGCGTATGTGTAAAGAATTGCGTGTGCTGTATATGCTGTATACATACACATAAAAAATGGATTGTTTGTACACTCGAAGTGTTGAATGAATACAAGGTGTCTCAAACTATTTTTCAAAACTAAAAATCATAAGGGATTTTCGGACCAAGTCCGATAAAGTTACAAACGGAATTCGTACATTCGGTGGATTTGGTGATGAATTGGTGCTCCCACGTTGGTTTTTAGCACCGATGTCTCTCAATGACTGGTACAAGGTACATGAAATTCCAAGTTTTTATGCTTTTGTTGGGCGTTTACACAGGGATGCAAGGCATTTAAGTAAACAACAGTAAATCCCGTTTCCATTAAAAAAAAAAACCTTTACAACTTGATCTAAGCTGCCAGCTTGGAAACTTGGTAAAACTTATTTGGTAAAACAGCAATTTTACATAAAGAGGAAGCTGTAAACTAATACCGAATTACTAGTTCTAAATTATGTATGACGTTATTAAAAAACAAAATAATTTTGTAAAGAAATAGTTTAAGCAAAAAACACAACCGACTACAATTCTCATATATATACAAATATAGGAGTACCGTTAATTCCTTCATGATGCAATGGTCACAGCTAAACCAAATAATTTTTAAACTACCCTTGAAGTTCCACCTTTCCGATAAAAAACGAATTAACGAAATCGATTTCCGCGTTCCAAAGTTATGCGGTAACATACATAAACAAAAGTATTCCGACGAATCGTTAAACTTTCTCATATTTTTGAAGTTGGTAAAAAAGTAGTTTTTGGAAATTTATTTCTTCTAAGCAATATGGGTTCGGTTATTTTTCTCGCGCAATTCCGAATAGGAAGCAAGGTTTCGCGAATTTGAACTCTCTGATCCCTCAACAGCGTCGGTGGACTTCAATTCTTCAACCAGCTGTTTGGGTTCCCTAAACGCCAAATGTGACAATTATGACGATTATTGAAGCGATAAAAGTCAAAATGAGCTTAACGGCTTAGGATGATTTTGTTCGAAAAATCAGCTTTCGTTTATATTACGGATGGATGTATGTGCCAGCAAAGCTATACCGATCATTTGTCTTCTATTTAATTCAAATCTTGCGTAAATTATTCGATACCCTTCATTTTCACCTTCCTACTTGGGCTAAAGTTCCGCACAGGGCCAATGATGGCTCGTAGTTAAAAAAAAAATTGCATGCATAGAAATTCTTAATTTGTGTCTCTAACAGTTGCTTCAAAAGCCATAACAAAATGAGCTCCACAAACATGGTCAACGCTTTGATTCCCGCGCATTTTGTGTTTTATGCTACTAAATTGCTGAAAGTTTCGCATTGTTTTGCTTTGTATAGCTTTCTAATAGCCCATTGCAATGGGAGTTAAAAGTCAAATTACTGTTAAATTGGCATCCAAACATATTTCATATTTATGTGAAATAAATAACTCTGAACGTTTTGCTTGAACACATCCCCATTGCGGTGCGTCGTAAATTTCATTTTAGCTACGAGGAGATGGTTTGATTATATTAAGCAGGAGAAAGTTTTCCTTTTTCGGTTTGCTAAAGTTGCCTTAATGAAGAATATAGAATATTAATTTACATGCGATACGGGAGTATTATTTATGACACGCATATTGAATTCCGTTTTGCAGTTAGGTTAGCTGAAGCGTTGATCCGAAAATTTCTAAAAAAAATACATACATACGTACATTAGGGTGGCCCTTATTTTGAAAAGAGCTCGGATTCTCGGTCTCACTCTCATAGAAATGTCTGAATAGCGTAATAAAGACTAAACTATGCAAGGTTTAAGGTCAATCAAAAAAAACATTTAGAGGTGACTCAAAGCGCTCAAAGTTGCCCATGTATTTTATATGGAAAAACAACTATTTTCCGTAGAAATGGTATAGAATCCTTGAAAATCAATATTTTTCAATCGGAAAACTCTTCTTTTCTTCAGAAGACTTCCGGAAAAAATACGCTATTGTTTATTTAACAATTTATTAATATTCACTTGTTTTTTTTATAAGTAACCCAAAACACCTACAAAAAATGTAATGGGTGATCGTTAATACTAAACAGTTTAGTGTTTATACAGATTTTTCCGAGTTTGGATTTGGCTGCAGAAATTATGTATTCGCTATGATAGTTAAAACTAAACTTGGTTTTGAGAAAAAATCCTAATTTGTTAACTGTGTTAACACGCTGGAAGCTACCATCTGTACCGTCCACATAATTAATTTTTATCGGACGAGCTTGCAACATAATGTATGGGAGTTAATACCATTTTGTCGATTCACACTGTCTTCAGGGCTTCTTATAGGATGACATTAGAGCCAAGATTAATAAAAATATTGGAGATTAGTGGATCTAGATGGCTGCCATGGGGCACGCCAGAAGTCACTAAAATTACCCCCAAGTGAAATAGGTTTATTTCAGTTTTATTGTCAGTTTCAACTGTAAAAGCCCTACGAGCACAAACAACTCCTGTCTAAGTGTGAATTGCACTCAGCGTCATGGCATTAGCTCATTTTCTTACTAGCTAATATTTACGAGTAACAATTTATCCAGCAAAAACCGATTAAAACTTGCAAATTCCTCTCCAAATCAGCTATCACTTTGGCTCTCTATATTTACCCACTTTTCAAGTTTGTTGCAAGTTTTGGCGTACAAAAACATCAGCCAGCAAACGGGTTACGAACTATTACTAACTAGTGTGTAAAAAAACGCACACAGCTAGCATACAAAAGTATGAACGTATGTGATAATCCATACACTCATTTGCGCAGTGAGCAATTGCGCAACCATTTGATTTACAAAAGTACAGCAACTAAGTCATCACGCCAACATTATCTGGTGCAAGCAAAACGCAGTAATTTCTGCACTTACTCATTATGTGTATATGTAGCTGCTGAATAAGCCGCGAATGACAAGTAGGTAGTTGTTCATAGGCAATTGTTTGCTTTCCACTTATTCAGTCGCTTGCTCACCAAATTCGTTTTGTCTGGAAAATTTTGCTAATATTGTAATCGCTTTGTTTTTGCTGCTGTTGGCGTATTCTCATTTGATATCCTCTTAGCGGCAAAATGCATAAATAAGCGGCAAATGAAATATCAACAGAAAAGAGGTACCGAAACTGTAGTACATAACTAAGAAAGGAAAGGGGAGCTGCAACTTAACAAGTGCATAAATGCACAAATGAAATTGCTGTAGAAGCCATATTTTAAGCGAACGATTTCGAAGTGGATAAGTACAAAAAAGACAAATTTCAGCAAAGCCATTTTAGCTGTTAACATCAAATTGGCAATCTTTCTAAGTTGTCGCTGCCTTTG
This sequence comes from Rhagoletis pomonella, assembly GCF_013731165.1. Lineage (NCBI taxonomy): Eukaryota > Metazoa > Arthropoda > Insecta > Diptera > Tephritidae > Rhagoletis > Rhagoletis pomonella. The sequence goes on from NW_023461330.1 coordinate 11,322, forward strand.
ATGCCTACAGTAATTGCTTTTGAAGACTTAGCAATGCAAGCAAATATGAAAGCGGAGGTTGAGGTAAAGCTCACTCTTGCAATTATTGGCTATATGCAGGAGCGTACGTAAATGATACATATTTGGGACATACAGTGACTCAAATAAATAAGCACATGCTGATTTTTTTTTAAATATTCATAATGTTTTTCGAGCTATTTTATTTTTTATATTTCTATACAAATACAGTTCAACCTTTAACCAAAAACATATAAATCACAGTTTCAAATTTTATAGAAAACTAAGGAAACTTCAACAAATTTTCATAAAAATTTCAACCTATTTGAATATTTTGAAAATTTGCAGTTTTATAGCCCATACAATTTTAGTTCAATTATGTGCAGGATCGCGGTGATCTTTCAGATTTTTTTTAGACTGCTTTTGCGATTTTTTTTTATATAACAAGTCTGATTACAGAAACTGACGTTGATTTGGCATTCGTAAGAAACTCCTTATATGGAAAAAGTGCAAAAATCCGTTACTTGCACTTGCATTGGACTAAAATTGTGTGAGCTATAAAACTGCATACCCAAGAATGTTCTAAAGATTCAGATTAAAAAGTCTTAATTTTAAAGAAAATTTGTTGATTTTTCCAAAATGTTCTATAAAATTTGAAACTTTATTTATATGTTTTTGGTTACAGCTTGGACGGTATTTTTATAGAAAAATAATAAACAAAAAAATTTGCTCAAAAAACAACGAAAGAATTAAAAAAAAAATTAACACGTGGTCATTTGTTTGAGTTACTGTATATTAGCTACTTTAAAAGAAATATTTGCACCAAAGTTTTACTCAATAGATGGCGCAGCAAGGAGAGCAAGCCCTCGAAGGTAATCCCTACATTTTTCGGGTTACCACCTTTAAAATTGATGTGCCACGGACGTGGATACATAATTGAATCTTGAGCTCCTTCATCAAGGTGGTAAAGAGGGTCTGCTTTGGTTTCGTCGGGAACTGCAAAGCAGCTTTTAGGAACTTTTTTTATTCTGTTGTTGTTGTTGTTGTAAAAGCATTTAAAGTTCCCGCTGTTGACATAAAAGCTGCTGAAGTTACAGTTCTCGACCCAGCTATATGTAAAACTGGATCGTCCTGCTCATTTCCTTTGTTTCCTTCTTTTAGTTCCGAAATCCAAATAAAATTAATTCAGAAAGCATTGTTCTGGAAATTTTATTTGCAACCAAGAACTCCACTTTTCCAATTTCTACCTTTGCTTAACCGAGTTTGCCAGAATATCCCCAAATTGGGTTATCCCCAAAAGTATTGTTGTAAGAAAAATCTTTTGTATATTGAATTCCCGCGAAATTTAAGGCCATTCCCCGATTCCCCCGAGAAATTCAAATTCTACCAAAATCGGGGAATTCCGCCCATCACAGCTATCAAGCTTATTTTTATTCCCGGCTACAGCAATAAACAGACAACATTTTGTTGCCAACCTGTGGTCTGCTTTAAGCATATGACTTCAGCTACCTTTGTTTTCTCGTTCTAACAATTGAGTCGGTGAAAAACTGTCAATCGTATTTTCCCCTGTCAGCTGTTCGTCACTTGACAGTGCTGCCAAAGTTAGTGTTCGATCGCGATTATTGGTTTAGCGAAGACAAAAACCTCAGGTGTTAAGCTAAACCCGCGTGCACACGAGCAATGCGAAAATGGATGGAACTGTTGATAGTGACCAAAATGGTGAAAATGCATTTCGCAAAAGCTCTCTGGTAAATCGATCGCCGCAAAAAGCTGCTAATAGGATAGTAAAAGCGTTCATCCAGTCAAGTGACGTTGATGCGGCCGTAAAATCGCCCACAATTGATAACGCTAAGCGCCTCATAGAAAATTGCGATGATCCGCTGTCCGCCCTTGGCGGTAAAATAGACGAGTTAATCACGTTGACTCAGGACAAGCGGGCTATTAATATGCAAATGAGGGTAATAATGCATGCCATAAAGCTCCTTTACGCGAAGGTATCCGAGGCGATCCAACAGAAAACAGTTGGCACACAAGAGTTTGCTCATTCTCCCGATAAGAATCAACAAAAACCTGTTGACACGCAAGAACCTGCTCATATACCCGAGAAGAATTCAGGGAAACGCGCTAGACCAAAAGGTAGCGATCCGCTCCCGCAAGCAAAGCGAAATAAAAATGCTGCTCTGCGTGCGACAAAAGAGCCATCCGATTGTCCTCCAGCGGCACTGGAACCGAAGCGTGCTAATCCTGAATGGACTGTCGTGAAGAAGCGCCCGCGAATTAAATCAAAGCCGGACGCAATCGTTATAAAATCGAACTCTAAAGACGCAAGATCATACGCTGATATCCTCAAGCAGGTAAAATCGAGTTCACAGCTAGCGGAGCTCGGCAGATCTGTGAAAGGCATCCGGAAGACTAGCAATGGGGATTTGCTCTTAGAATTAAAGAAAACCGGGGTTGAAGAGAAGCAAAAGTTCCAGACGGAGGTCAAGCGAGTACTGGGAGAATCGGCCGATGTTAAAACCCTTTCACATATGATGCAGCTGGAGATCAAAGATATCGACGGTATTACAACGAAAGATGAGATCCTCGACGCTCTCTCGAACTTGGATTCGCGCTACAAGGACATCAAGCTACAATCCATTAGAGCGGCCTACGGAGGAACACAAACTGCTATAGTCCTCGCTCCCGTGGAGATCGCAAGCTCCATCATAAGCGTGGGATTAGTTCGTATTGGTTGGGTAAACTGCCGTATACGTCTAAGGGTGGAACCCAAGCGTTGTTTCCGCTGCATGGAGTTTGGGCACATCTCCAAAAACTGCGCAAGTACCTTCGACTGCAGTAGCAATTGCTTTAAGTGTGGGGAAAGTGGCCATATGGCTAAAAAGTGCACCAACGCATACTGCTGCATTCTCTGCAAGCGAAAAGGGATGTGTGACGTCTCACACTCTACTCTCTGTATGTCGAGGCTCTGGCGGCGGCAAAGAAAAAATGAAGTTTATCCAGCTGAACCTGAACCACTGCTACGCAGCCCAAAATCTTCTCTACCAGACCGTACGGGAAATGAGAATCGACGTCGCTATTTTGAGTGAGCCGTATAAGATAGGCGCAGGCGTCAGATGGGCACAAGACACCAGCCATAAGGCGGCGATTTGGAGCTGCGGGGTGAAGGCTCCGCAGGTGGAGTTGGTCCACGCAGCAACCGGTTTCATTTGTGCAAGGGTTGGCGAATTTCACATATATAGTTGCTATATACCTCCGAGCACTGACCTCTTAGAGTTTACAAGAATCATGGACAACCTTGTAGCCCACGCAAGAGGTAGAAGCAAGGTAATAATAGGTGGTGATTTTAACGCATGGGCGATCGACTGGGGCTGCCGTCGTACCAACGGTAAAGGAAGAGCGTTGCTGGAAGCATTGGCCGCTACCGATTTTGTACTGCTAAACAGCGGGTGCGATCAAACCTTCAGCAGAGCTGGCTCTAGCTCGGTAATTGACCTTACATTCGCACACAGCGGAATTGCGCAAGGCACAAACTGGCGGGTGAGCCAACATTACACCTTTAGCGACCATTTTGCCATTATTTTCGAGTTAGAAACACGCCGACGACAGCATAGCACGCAAGTTCGTAGCCCCAGCTGGAAAGTAAACACGTTTGACAAACACCTATTCCTCGAAGCTCTGAGTCCCTTGCAGCAACACACAGCAACTAAAGCAGCCGCAGAAGAGGTTGACGGGTTCATGCATATGATACGAAGAGCATGTAATACCTCCATGGCAAGGAAGTCCGGAAAAATTCACCAGCAACCGGTCCATTGGTGGAATGATTCGATTTCAGCCCTCCGGTCCGAGTGTCACAAAGCGAGGCGAAGAGCACAAAGAGCGCATGGAACGCCACAACAGCTCTCCTGCCGCCTGAGCTATGCAGACAAGCGGAAAAAGTTAAAAAAGGCAATCCGAGATAGTAAACGTGAATCCTTCTTATCACTGTGCGATGAAGCAGAAAGGCAACCGTGGGGTACAGCCTATAAAATAGTTTTTAAGCGGCTGAAATCCCAAAATGAATCGCCGGCCCCAGCAACTCTACTCAACAAGATTGTGACCACCCTGTTCCCAGAGCAAAGTCCTCTTCAAAATGCGTTCGCCATTGGCATCTTAAACAACGGCAGCATCCCCGATGTTACCCCTGAGGAAGTACTTGCGGCAGCTGCAAAAATCGGCGTGAAAAAAGCATCAGGACCTGATGCTATCCCAAACCTTGCTCTCAAAACCGCAATGCTCCACTATCCACGATCTTTTGCTACAGTTTATGACTCCTGCATCAAGCAAAGCATATTTCCAGCATGCTGGAAGCGCCAGCGTTTAGTCCTACTGCCAAAAGCCAACAAGCCTCCAGACGATCCCTCGGCGTACCGGCCACTCGGCATGATCGATACAGCGGGTAAAGTACTAGAGCGCATAGTTAACAATCGTATATCTGCAGCCATAGAAGCGTCTGGTGGCCTATCCCCATACCAGTTCGGGTTCCGCAAGGGACGTTCCACAATCGATGCAGCAAACGCCGTCAAGAACATCGCAGCGAGGGCAATTGAAGGAAAGCGGTGGAAGGGCGGCAGCATTGAGTACTGCCTAATAGCTACACTAGATGTTAAAAATGCGTTCAACACCGCGAATTGGCAAAAAATACTGTGCGCGCTACGGAACTTTAACGTCCCAGCGTATTTGATAGGGTTGATCACCAACTACTTCCAAAATAGGATTTTGCTATGCAAACTGGCCTGGTAGAACACACAGTTTCAGGCGGTGTCCCTCAGGGTTCGGTACTGGGACCACTCCTTTGGAACGTCATGTATGATGGCGTCCTGCGCTTGCATGTTCCCGCGGAAGCGAAGATAATCGGGTTCGCAGATGACGTTGCCGTAGTAGTTGTTGCCAAACAGTTATCCGAGGTAGAACGATGTGCGGAAGTAACCGTTGCTGCCATCGTTGATTGGCTTACGTCGATGGGCCTAGCGCTGGCCGAGCAGAAAACAGAGCTTCTTCTAATAAGCAAACGGAAAATCAGAGAGCAGGCAGAAATAAGAGTTAAAGGATTCACTGTGCAGTCGAAACCCTCACTGAAGTACCTAGGCATCAAGTTCGACTCGAGGCTGAAATTTAAGGACCACTTGGACTACGTTTGCGAAAAAGCAGCGTCCACCCAAGGAGCACTCTCAAGACTCATGCTCAACACAAGAGGTCCAAGACATAACGTAAGGAAGTTGCTAGCTGGTGTTCTCAAGTCCGTTATCCTCTACGGGGCGGAGGTTTGGGCAACTGCATGCGACACGCCGTCGTACATCAAGGGTATACGATCAGTGTATAGACTTTGCGCATTAAGAGTCTGCTCGGCGTTCCGTACGGTGTCGGAAGATGCAGCGCTGGTCATCTCTGGGCTAGTGCCTATCGATCTCTTGGTCCAAGAATCGTCCAGTTCAATCAGCGGCGAGCCCCACGGAAAGTGCTGGAAATTGCTAGCGAGGCGTCGCACAATGGAGCAGTGGCAACACCGATGGGATCACTCCAACAGCGGTCGGTGGACGCACAGGCTTATACCACATATAGAAAGCTGGCTGTCAAGAAAACATGGAGAAGTGGACTTTAATGTCACGCAACTCCTAAGTGGGCACGGCTGCTTTAGAGCGTACTTCTTCCGCTTCAAGTTAGATGATGCCGAACATTGTGAAACCTGCGGCCAAAACAGTGTGGAAGATGCAGAACATGTCCTTTTTGCATGCCCAAACTTCCAGGAGGAACGAGTCTTCCTTAGCGGTGCACTTGGAGTAAATCCGACGCCAGAGACCCTGATTCCGCAAATAACCGAGTCGCCAGAGAAATGGCAGTCTTTCCGCACAGTCGCGGCAAACGTCATTGCAAAGCTGAGACGACAAGAGCGTAATAGATCATGCCGATGATAATCTAGCACGGTGGTAGGTAGGTTTTATATACAATGATACAGTAACTACGTACGTGACCATTTTTTGGACAACTGACTTGACCTCTTAGAGGGGGGTGTGGGGGGACGTATTGACGCATTGACAGTGGTGGTGGTTGAAGAAACCAAATTGATGACTAACTGAGGGTAGTGCCAAGTAGATGCAACTTGTGACTGACTGCATCAGAACAGGAACGTACGATCGAGCTAAGGCTCAACCGCCCTCCGACGAAATACTTTACGGTGGTACCGGGGGGGATACGGTACAGCGGACATACAGGGAGTTTTAGTTCGGATTAAAGTTCCACACTACGGGGTACAGGCTTTCGATGCTTTCTCCTTGTACAAAAAAAAAAAAAAAAAAAAAAACCTCAGCGAAAGCAAAGTGAAAGGTGGCCGGGTCCTGTTGGGTACTGATTGATCGATGTGGTCTCGGGAACTCTTCAAATTGAAAAAGATTTATTTTTCTTCACTGGTGGGAGTTCTAGCTGGCCAATGTCCGAATAAAATTCACGCGGTAAAGCTCAACAATACCAAGCGCTAGAGGTGTTGTGGTAGCACCAGTTGGAGGCGTCCAAGCTCAACATCATATCAACGATCAAACTATTATAACTCATAACCAGCGATGGGCAGAGGGAGCTTTTACTCTGCACGCGACTAAACGAAATGTATAGAAAGCTTAAAAGAGCTTTGCCCGCGGGCAAAGCGGTGCCCATCACCTCATAACTGGCAATTTTTCCGATTTCGATATGCCATTCAGCTGGCCAGCTTTCACCTGAGACCCCACTTTTTTCTCACCACCGAATAGCTTTTGAGAGGAATAAAGATGAGTCGCTTCTGGGGTTTTGTTGAGAACATTTTATGAATTTTTTTTACATAAAATCTTAAGTTACAGACGGAATATGTCAGTTATCGTAATCACGCTAAGCTTTTCCTTGTGGCCAGTTATTCAAATCAATATCACTTAACAAATTATAAAACAGGGGAAACTCCTAATGTGATAGCAAAACAAGAGTCATTCAAAACACTTGTAGCTAGGCACTTAAGGGTTGTAATTGAATATCTAAACATAAAAACTTTAATTTTATTTGCGCTCTAGCGCTAAGAATATTTATTTACCCCGATTTCTGCAGAGAAGTATATATATGCACGTAGTAATTTTGTTAAAAACGTATATCACATTCTTTTTTTCGTTTAAAGATTCTTTTGTTTGCAAATTGTAAAATACACTCAATGCATTGCCAACTGGCCATCGAAGTTGCATTTAATATCAATTTCATTTTACGCTATAAGTACAAATGTCCACACACACTTGCAAATAAGTGGATATGTTTGTATAAAACATAATTATTTATTTGTATGCGTATTTCAGCAGCACATATGTTCGACCTGGTCTGCATGCTGCTCAATATTGCACATCCGTTTGATGAACACATTATGTGCGTTGACGTGTACAACTACCTATTAATGCCTTTACAATTATGAACAAAGCTTAATTTTTAATAGACTTTTTTGATTTCCATCCAACAATCCCATATGTGACTCGTGCATAAGTATGCAATTATTTACAATTTAAAAGAGACAATATTTTTTAATTAACGGTAAATTAACAGAGATATAGCCAGGAGTTACACAACGCGCTTTCATCTTACGAAGTGACATCATGTCCAGCATAGTGGTAGCCACAATTCCAATTAGTCCTGAGCCATTTCTCGAAATAGGTTCAAAAACGATGAAATAGCAGCTGAGCAGTGAATGGCGAGCACTGTGAGAACAACATTGGCGGCGCCAAACAGGACTGTACCAGGTAAAGGTGCTTACTTTAGGGATATATGTAACTTAAAGAGATTCCAATTTCTAATCAATCTTCGAAAGGATTGAAAATTGTCACATGACATTGGAGACCGAAGACTGAGGGGTCGATTGCATAACAAACTAGGTATCGGGTCAAACGATATCTGCCGCTTCTGTGACTCCACCACAAAGCCATGTAAAGCCATATCCAAGAGGCGAGAGGGAAACTTAAGACTTATGTGGTCACTGCATGAGCAGATGGACTTTTTGGGGCTTACGGTCTAACAGAAATAGTTTGAAGAGAATAGGTCAATAAAAACCTTTAGTTTGTAGTGCGAACTTTGTAAAAGTGCGTTGAAAGATGCGCCACTTTCGGCTTAAGTTATGCCAGACAAATATTTTGCTTTGTTTCGCTTTGACGGCTTATAGACGGAGAGCTCATTACCAAAAAACTCATCATATTTCAGATCGATTAAAATTTTGTGTAAGCTTAGCTTGTTAATATATTAATCGAAATCCGGATGGCTGGATTCAGAACAGTGGTCTTGATTATGCCTTTTTAGCTATTAAAGATGTAAAAAAAAAACCGATTACTCAACATTCTTCAGATGACATGGACGTTTTGAAAGAATTTTATTTACAGCATATAGATAATGAATTCAACGCTGCCTGCCAATTCTAATGGTCTTAAAAAATGGCCAGCTGCCAAACTGTTGAAAGTGCATAGTTCCAATAGATGAAATATCCACAGCCAGCCCATTCCGATAGTCACGTCATATGAAAAATGTCGAAAACTTCATTTCAGTCAGTGCGGGTGTGCGACAAAAAATATATCGTCGATGCCTTTGCAAAACCGCCTCTCTTACTGCACCCAACGAGGGATATTTTCACCGCAACGTACAACATGTCCAAGCCAGCGAAATCCTTGTATTTTTATGCACTTAATTTTTAAAATATTTAATGAGATTAAAAAATACAATAAAAAGATATATTTACATAAAAAAAAATTAAAAAAAAAAAATATTATTCCGTTGTCCGAGGATTCGAATTCGGATCTGTCGAATTTGTATGATGCTACTGGGATTTCGTCTTTTTAAAAATGCCAGTTACTACCATGGGAAAAGGATGGAAGACGAACTAGTTGAGCTGAAAATCGAGCTGGTAGTATTCTAGTTCACGATATATTATATACATATGTTTGTACATGCTAAACTGTGAGTACCTATATCTGTGTATAATAAATGGAACACTATTAAAGGCAAATAAAGTCCGCTGCCTTAATAAACAACCGATTTCGGTATTAGCATAATATCCTTCTATTCGCCAAATGCAAGTAGCTCCGGGAATTTCGCCGAAAATACTATTATTTACAATCAAGTTGCAAATATTTGCAGAATTCGCGCATACATAAGCACTACAGCGAAAGCGATCACTTTTTATTTCAATGAACTTAAACTGTGCTCTTCCAGCCCATAGTTACTACACCAGCAACAAGGACACATAGCAATTTGACGCACGCCCCTCTTGCCGTAATTGCTAAGTCGTCGATGCTTCTGCCCAGGAAGGAATGTATAAATGTTGAGCGGGGGGGTCAAAATGCGGATGCTACTATTAGCGCTTCAGCTGCATGAACATTGTTTTTTTTTTGTTTCTTGGTTGTTTTCTTCTCCTACTGTTTTGTGCTTTTAACTTTTTCAAGTCGAGAATTTTACACTTCTGCACTTAAATCCGGAAGCAAAGCTGCTTAAGGGGCGCAAATTGGCTAACACGCTTAGGGCGCGCTGATTGCTACAATTTCGCTTAGCTTGCAGACAGTTTACTTTTGCCCTTGCAATGTTGTGACATTCAAGACAAAGCCGGAAAATGCAATAATCACAACTGAATGGGCGGGCCATGGCGGAAGGTGGCTCTTAGAACGTCAAGGGCCGCAGCAACAACGGCAAAGGCTTTTAACATCCGCTTCCGGACCTACGCGCCTACTTGGAGTAGACATTTCCATATGGATACAGGCAGCTCCTTGGCAATTTCAGCGGCAGCTCGCGTTACGCCGCCAGCCAACAAAAAACGAGCTGAGAGTAAAAACTGGTAAACATTTTACGTATCCGGTGTTTTGCCATCTTTAATATGTACTCTATAGGTTTTCTAAAGCAGCAACAAAAAAATTAAAAAAAAAATAAATTCCCTTACTACTCTTAAGTGGCTCATGTCTCTTAACCTTAACAGTAGTAAGAATTTTTATTTTTTTTTAGTATTGAATTGGGTCGTTATTGCAGAGGACCATCGATATGTAAACTAAATATGCATGATGTTGGATACCAGGCCAAAAATAAAAGACAAACGGAAATACATAGTGAACGCAACAACCGATTAAGTCAAAAACTCTACTAATTGGTTGGTTGGAATACTGACTGTAAAAAACGCTAAACGTAAAACGTAAGGTCTGGCTAATTGGCTATGGAACGCTCATACCAAGAATTCCTTGGTTCGCAATACTTAAAGCTCTCCGACCTTCGGCCATTTAATCCACCGTATATATTTCACTCAACAATGGCTGCGAGGCTTCGAAGGGTTGCAGATGGCCAAAACTTATGTTACCCTGAATGGCAGAAGATCTTGTAGATTTAGAACAGATTGATAGGCAACACGTAAACGGTACAATGAAAGGCATGTAGTCTGGGTGTTGTTTTGTGTTAGTTTCGACCAAAAAAGAAGTTGTTAGTCCAAATGAGTGTTTAAAGCGCGCTTTTAACCAGCCCCGGCCTGTATAAAATAATGGCTTGAGAAAGCTTTGCACGGGTCAACTACGCGGCAAACGTATTTTTTCATTGAATCTGACCTTTCAAGTACAGTCACCACTAAAATTTTTTAAACTCTAAAAAAACATAATGTTATAAATTTTACACAGTTCGAAATTTTGGACTAAACTTTAAACTGTCACCTATAACTACATATTATATACACAAATCTCCTTATGCCTAGTTTACAATAGCTTAACTTAATGCTTAGTGCAGGTATACTATATACTCTTACAAATTTTTAGCATAGGAATTTAAACTTTTAAATCAATAAAACTTTATGCTTTTGTGCAAGATTGGTATAAAAACATTTGTAAATTTTGAACTTAGAAAGTTTTTCACAGACTAAATTTTAAACGAAGGTCAATATAAATAAAACGCAAATCTACTAAACTAAAACTATTTATGTTTAAGTACAGATACCATAAATTTTAAATTTTGCCCCAGCCCTTTCTCGAAATTTTAATTTTGGTCTTAGCAAAATTCAGCCCCTAAATAAAAGAACTGAAACGAATACTTGAAACCCTAAATAAAATCAAAACTTTCATGTTAAAGTTTTTTCTTACCCGAACATATCGCACATACTTATAAGTATATAAAAAGTGCGATCAACTCAAAAAAATTTGGACGATTTTTTTGCAGAAATCAAGTCATAGGACTTACATCCAATTAATGGAAATATTTTTGTCCTGCCTGATTATATACATTATACCCGTTTTTGTATTAAGGTGTTGAATCTGTCCGATCCACAAGCAGTTAAATTTCCCCCTCTAAATTTTGAGTTAACTCACTTTAGATCTAGGCGTGCGATATTATGTGATCAAATGTGATTTTTTCTTCATCCTGTAGGATCTTGTTATTTTTTACTTTAATAAAAGGTGACATTTTCCAAAAAAATAAAGCTTAAAAGCTCACCGTTTTCATTTATCTCGTCAATTAACCGCATGTATGGGGAATTTAGGAAAACATAAAAGTTTTACAGGTTAGTGTTGTCTCGCTTATCTTAACAAGGAATTTAAAACAAATAAAATTGTTGTTTTTAGCTGTGAAGGGGAAGTTTTGCATAAAAATTCGCCTTTTGGGGCATGTCCATGGCCAACACTGCAAAATATTTTCCTTTTTGTGTTTGTTTGTAGACTTTGTTAGTTCATTGAAATGCCTCAAATTGCGGTTCTGTCGCTTTTCTGCATTGATGATGCTATCCACTTTCGTAACAACTCAGTAATGGAGTCAGCTTGTGCTGATATATACATCAGTGATCGGACTGAAAAAAAAAATTGTGTTGTAGAATCTGGAAAAAAATGTGGCAGATTTCAAAAAAATGTGGCAAAGCTCCGGTTTGGGATCAAACTTTGTACAAAAATCCAAAAAAATTCTGCAAGGTTTCACATACATTGCAAACAGTTTAATTAGAATTTAAAAAAAAGTTATTTTAGTATAATAAAGTGCAAGATTGAAGCTGCTTAAAATTGCGCTGAGTTTTGGAATTTTTTTCCTTGAACGTGTAAAGCAGTTCCTTCCATATCAAGATATTTTTCGAACATATTTTGAAAGATTTCTGCAATATTACGGAGTGCTGCCAGCTTTTCTTTTTATCACATCACGATGTAGCGAACAAATGTGGCATGTTCGATTTTGAAAATTCTCAAGTAAAAGTAAACAACGCTTTAGAAATTTTAGATACACTGAAATTTGCTAATACTTTCACAAAAATCGCCGCTTTTTAACATTTTTGCTATTAATTATTTTTATAAATCATATATTTTGCAATTTAACACAACAAAACCACGTTTCCTGTCGAAAAATTAAATATTGAGAAAATTTAATATTTTATAGTTTATTTTATAATCCCATTCTGCCTATTGTTAGTGTTAAGTTTTGAACAATTTTTGTTCTTAGAATTAAGAAAATTATGTCGAGCACAAATAAAACTACTCAAAAATGCGAATATATGGTAGATTTCATACTTTGTGTGGTAGATGCTCAAAAAAGTGGCAGATCTACCACAATGTGGCAGAAGTCCGATCACTACTACATGCTGTATATCAGTGCCCGCCAAAAAGAGAAAAGTCTTAAAATGAGAATGTATTAGTTATGAAACAAAAAATGAGAATGTGTTGGTGGTAATGCACGGAAAAAATTCCTGTGTTGTATTACTTATTATAAAAACTTTGGTATGTTTTTTAGCCGTTTTTTTCATTGTGCGCTATTTTCTAGATCTAAACAACATCGAAACATAAACTGAAAGTTAACGGCCCTAAGAAAGGAAAAAGTTGGCAAAAAAAACGACGTGCTTCGAGCACTCTGAATATTAAAAGAAAATTTCGTTGATTTCAAGTAGAAATAAAATAAAAATATATATATCTAATATATATTTATTTTAAAATTAGGTAAAACTTGACATTTAAGAACAATTTCGGATCGTGTACGTATAAGAAGCCGATTGTGTACATGTGAAAGGCCGAATATAGTTCGTTTCCCAGGAAAGTGTTTTGCGGGCACTGCTGTATATGCATGTACATACATACTTATACATGCATACAATTCTGTGGGGCGATAAAATCTGAGAGAGTTACCACAAAATGCTTACTCCATTTCTGCTTTGCTTTAACATTTCTTTGTCTGAACCAATACGAAACGTTCTCAATAATGTTGCACATTAGGGCTATTCACGATCCGATGCATACTACCTGGCATGGAGCATAGATAGCATAAATAGCATAACTGACAAATTTTGTTGTAGTTTGAACGCATGACGCAGCAACAAAATTATCCAATCATGCTATTTATGCTGTCAATGCACCATGCTAGACGGTATGTACCAGATCAGAATACCCCTATTGTAAATAACCGAAAGAAGTCGTAATAAATGCGAAAGTGTGGTAATATGCAAAACCACAACCCATTTCCATGTTGAATAAAATATATACCAACTCATGTGTAATTTTGTATGAGCCTGTATAATTTCTATATTTCATGAATTATACATATCTCACAGTTGCCGAGTAAAAATTTTCGTATTGAAAATAAGAATTTTGCTTTTATGTGGTGCTTGGTATCGACTATCGACAACTACGAAGATAACGGCAACAAAGAAAACAACGAAAAATGGCTGCAGCAAATACAAACCACAAGAGTGACAGCAAAAAGGGGTAAATTTTCGAAAATTACATAGATACCTCAGCATCTAAAACCTATGTAGATGGAAACATAAGAAGAACCAAAAAGCGGAACTGGAAATATAAACAACACGAAAAACAAATATATTTCAGTTTGATAGTAATAAAAAGTTTAGAGGAAGATAACCATATTGCAAAACTGAAGCACGGAGGTTTCGAAGATATTGATAAAACCGGAACGAAAAATTGTCATCAATTCAAATAACCATTTTCAAGCACGCGGGTTTGGCTTAAAATGTCTATGTAGTGGTACAGATGTGCATTTCTGGAAAAAAAAAAACATGCGACACTACACAAATAATACAAACATTAGGCAGGATCGCGTAAAACTCTCGAAATACATAGTTAGTTAAAAGCTTTGAGAGGCTTAGCATTATCATGTTCTAAAACACTGCCGGTCAAAACGTGCACCTTGTGCAGTTCTTCCTTCGTGTTCTTTCACCAACGCTAACGATGGTTTCGCTTCTCCTCGCTTGACACGCATGTGTGACAAGCTTAAAAAAGAAAGTATTTTTAACATAATGTGCACATCTGTGGTAGTATACTCTGATCCAGGGTCTAAAACACCGGAAAAGTTATTTGACTGTATTCAGATATAAAAATAATTACTCGCATAAAGGAATTTATTTTGTTGTTGATCAAATAAAATCGACCCTGTTCGATGCTCATAGCCCATAACGAACAGAAGCAAGGAAAATAGTTTCACAAAATTTGCCATAAATGTTTAAAGTCTGGACTGAGGTCAATAGTGCAAATAACTGTTAAGAAAATGTAGTGCTAATATAACCAAAATTTTACACAAACTATTACATATCACTTGCCAAAATCCAAAACTCTACTCTATCTTCTTTGTGGAAATGGCTTCGACATTCAGAGCTATGCGGATGACATTGTCAGAAGTGAAGTCTACGCAGGCCAAGCTCAGTAAGCTACAACGACCTGCCTCCCCTACACATTGTAATCAAGAAAGTGGCTCTACTGTTTACGCTCAACTCAGGGGCAAAGTAGAGGACAAGAAGCTTATACACCCTTCGACCCTCAAGAAGATGGGCGGTGCATTAGCACATTAGGACAAACACATCGGGCATACTGACGGCTCCAAAATGTATAAGTTGTTATATCGATATAGTGTATAAATTCAGATCATAAATAAATAAAGTTGTGAAAAAAAATCTGAAATTTGTATGGGCTTTCAAAGCACACTTATTAGATAGAAACCGACCCGGCCTAATATGGATGTCACCCACTGTGAGCACCGTTGAAACAATTTTTGTTGGATAATAAAAACTACCAAATATGCCAAAGGTGAAAAGTGCGCTATGGAACTTTTGACAAGGGAATTTTAACAAAAATGGAAAAATGTCGCTTTATGCTGCAACGATTCCATGGAAAGACGAAGCTTTACGTCTATATGAAAATGTATTTGTACAAATAGCTGGCATGCAGCAAAGCGTATGTCTGGGAGTGTTAAAAACCGCACAGAGACACTGAAACGTATGATGGTGCACCTATGCATATGTAAGCGCATTAGGGTGGTCCAAAAATGCACGTGAAAAAGTAAATTCTGAATTTTTATACGGATTGTTTTATACCGAAAAAATATACCCCCATATTTATACCTTTCATGAGCATGAAATGGTATTATAACTTTGGTCCGATGTTTGTAAGTACCAGAACAAAAAGAGATAGACCCATGAAAATGTATACTTATATGATCAGAACGTCGAGCTGAGTTGATTTAGCCATGTCCGTCTGTCCGTCTGTCCGTCTGTCCGTCTGTCCGTCTGTCCGT
>NW_023461331.1:0-1176 GCF_013731165.1 Rhagoletis pomonella
CTGAGAGAAACGAATCACCTGTGAATTGAAAATATTTTGGAATTACTGAACCTAAAAACAAAGTTTTTTCTTACCTCATGAATAAATATCTTGTGAAACCAATCATGAAAAATCCGAGACGTCATCCAAGCATTTATTGAAAAGTTGTAATGGAGTGGATTATTGAATCCTTGGAAACTTCTTGGTTTTTTTGCTTTTCCAATTACTAATGGCATTAATTTATGTGATCCATCAGCATTTACACCAAGTAACACTGAAATTCGTTCCTTCTGGATTTTATACCCGGGGGCGGTTTTCTCGAAAAGAGAGACGTATGTTTTGTCAGGTAAACAACGGTAAAATAATCCGGTTTCATCTACATTATATATTTGTGACTCCATTAGCCCCATCTCATCGACTTTTGCACGAAATCTGTGAATAAACGGGGTGACTGAAGCAACATCACTAGAGAGAATCTCGCCACAAATTTTTAAAAAACGTATTCCGTGTCGTTTTTTAAATTTGCTAAACCATCCATCACTTGCGCTAAATGTACTTTCATCTTTATCGGGATATTCCACTTTGAATATTTATTTGGCTTTCTCCTTTAGTATTGGCCCAGTTAATGTACACTTTTTTCGCGTTGATTTAAAAACCACTTATAAAGACTTGCTTCCATTTTTGGATATTCAGCGATATGCAATGATTTTTTGTTAGCCTTATGATAGGTATTAGAAACAGCGCTTAAAATTGATGATTTCATAGATTTGATATAGGTGATTGCAGATGGCGCCACATCAAATTCTAGGGCTAACCGCTTCCCTTGAATACCTTGGTCAAGCTTTTCCAAGATCTGCACTTTGGTTTCCAAAGACAAAGTATTTTTCTTACGTTTATTTGGCATTTCAACGAACGACTTTTACTTTTAAGCAAACAATGCCGAAACACGTGCACGCGAATCGAATTTCAAACAAAAACTAACAAAAACTGTACAGGTAGCGACGAAAATCCAACGACTACCGAGCGTAACATGAATAAATTGGGGATTCCCCTTTTTATATCTATTTTGCAACAATGTAATGTATTCAAAAAGTTGATTCTAATTTCTGGAAATTCTAATTACTAAGAGTTCTAATTTGTGAGCGTCTACTGTACCCCCATTTTTCATAGGTTTGGGATTGATTTCATTTACCTCTA
>NW_023461331.1:1276-26833 GCF_013731165.1 Rhagoletis pomonella
CGAAATTTTTACCGAATGTTATCTAATTATCTATATAACTACATAAGTTGATAGCCATTTTCGTTGTTCTGCGAGATGAGCAAAATAAATAAAAGGTTGTAAAATTAGGTAATTGTAGGGCCAGTGCTGGTAAACGTAATACTTTCATTGATAATTGATACTAGTCGCACAATGTTTAAGGCAGGTATCGCCAATGTGCAGGTATGTTGAATGCATCTATCGGAGCAGTTTCCTTATAAATGTTAAAAAATAATGCTTTTGATGCGCATTTTGGGTTAGGTATCTTAAATGTGCACTTAAGCATAGAGGCAGCAAAGCAAAATATACTGTATTTGTAAACTTCATTTCATTACCTATTTCTGCTACCAAATTTGTCATGCAACCAAAAAGACAAACAAATGAAAATGTAAGTATGTATGCATTTATAAATGTACATACGTACATACATATATACGATTGTTCTGGTTTCGTCTTCCCCGCGCCGCTTCCATCCACACAAATTATTCAATTTCTGCGAATCGCCACCAGATTGGCACGTGCGCGAAACCATTAACCCTACGTTTGCGAAATATTTAGATTTTCGCATAACTTTGAATTTAATAAAGCAATACTTTTACATTTTGTATGGAGAATAATAATAATTAATTTAAAATTCTACATGTAACCATGTTCTCGACGATGCATGTAACTTTCATGAAGATTAAACATAAAAAGCGTTGTAAAATAGTGTTATTAACAGGTGGAACCAAAAAAACTATGTCCGCTAAAATGGGTTAAACACTGACTGGAATTGGCATTTTTTACACGCATACATGCATACTTTCATATACACATGTACAGTGGAGTACCACTAGCTTGGACATTACATTGCTTGTACTTTGATGTGTTTGAATCTTTTATGGTACTGAAGATTTGCTTACGGTTGAAAAATATTAAAAATCGTCCGTGCGTATATGTAAATATATTTTCATAAACGCTTTGAAGTATAGAAAATTTTAATATTAAAAAATAAATAAAATAATTTTTTTGTATATATATAAATTTTGTTCAAGGCACATTGACCCACCTGTACAAAAATTGTGGCGCGTCATGGACAAAAATTTTACAATTTCGGACCGAAAAATATGAAAACGAGCTAAGTTGCCACGTTACATCTGTGAACTTCCGATAAAACCACATATTTTTGTGATTTTAGAAGTTTTGATTTTATTAAAAAAAAATCAATGTATTTTCCTGCAGAAAACGTACACTTTTATTTAATGTTTATTAAAATTACATCTCAAAAACTAGCTAATGATTGAAATATTGATATGTAACATAAAAATAGAGTGTTTTGCCAAAAATTACCAAAAATTTCCAAAATTCGAGATAACTTATTTTACTGGTTATAGAGAAATAGTTGCCACTTTTCACTTGGCTGGCCGAGATTTCTTCATTTTAAGATTTTAGAATTTTTGTGTCGGATTGAAAAAGTTGAGCTTGTTGGAGATGAATTTGCGGGGAGATGTGCTGCGGTTATTTTTATGAATGAATTTACTTGGCCTTGAGAAATACGCGCATGCGTTTATGAAAGAAATAGTTATTTTTGTATTTGAGTACGCGTGCAATTATGTGCATATGTACGTATGCTGCCGTGAGTTGTAAATATGTACATTTGTGTGTATGTGCGTAGTATTTTGGCAGTAATATGCACATACATAAATATATATGTATGCATGTAAAAACGTTATCAGTTAATGGAGTACGTATGTACATACGTATGCATGGGGAAATGCATTTTCATTTGACTCCAAAACTATTGGGGCATATTCGTAGACCAAATAAAGTCGACTCTAAGTTAAAGTTTCTCAGTCCCAAAAAAGAAAAAAATTTGTTGCATCTTTTTTTCACAGATGCCTAATCCACTGAAAGTGATGTGAAAAAGCTGTAACTAACTTTAGTGTCGACTTTATTTTTACTATGAAAAACAGTGAAAAATTATAATGCAACATATTTTCTCAATATAAATAACTTCGACAAAAACAACTTTACGTTAACACGTGCAGTGCAATCAATTTGAAGTCGGTTTTTTTTTGCTAAAAATTACTTGTTTTCAGTTATGAATTTAGGCTAGGCTTCATGGGAACTTACTGTGGGTGCAAACAGACCACATTTTGTAAATATGTACATACATATGTATACACTTCAACTGAATTGTGATATTTAATTTAATTTTATAATGAAAAATGAATTTAATGTGCAATTTTTTAAGTTTACTAGATGTAAGACAACTTTTAATTTTCTTTATATATTGCATGCTTTAGTTTTAATTCTGTTTAAGTTAAGTTGTAAACGTGAAAATAGGCCTCCTGGGCAACCGAGCACATTAAAAAAAAATCGGTACCGCGCGTAAAAGCATACCTCACAAGTGGTGTGGAAAATGCAAGAACAAATATAAATGGAATAATTTTCTAAATTATGAAATGCACCCAGAAAAAGGTTTAGTTATAATAACCAAGATTTGGTTATAGTGATCAAGTGGCATAGTTGGATATGGCGAAATAAATATATAGTTCACGAAAGTCTGCAATTTACTTAAGACTTCTAGTTGGGACAAATGTATATTTGTTAATAATTACAAAACGACTACCTTGATTGGACAATATTGCTAGTTGAATAAAATCATTGTTGAGCAAATATAAACAATGCTTTGGTTGATACAAGTTTTCAATTAATTTTGTGAACTTGCTGTAGACTTGAATCAGCTAACCGTTTATTATTAGGAAAAAAGTTTCAGTTTGACACAAATAAAAATTTACTCGATGTTTGTTGTGTTTACTTTCTTCTTTTATTTGCATATATTAAGCATAAATATACGTACATATTTACATAAGTTAGTTACTAAAGTAAATAATACATATGTATATGTTGGTAAGAATTTCCTAAAAAACAACGATGAAACAGGAACAGTCGTGCGAAAACCCAGGTCAATATCTGCTGGAAGTATACTGCTTTGCTTTTTCCTTAGCTTAATAGATTGTTTCAAATTATAATTCACATGAATTATATATCCACTGAAAAACCCCGGTTGGCATCAAACTTTATATTTTTAATTAAACTATGCGCGCACCGAAACAACTCGCGATGATAGCAATACTGAAACTGAGACAAACAAGTATGGGCATGTCATAGCACACATGGCGCAGCGATCGACATGCCACACACCACATGCGTGTTTCACCCATATACGAACAGCGGTAGCGGAGCAATGATTTCCACGCACAATGCAATGGTCGGCATACTAGCGCATTCAAACGATTCAATAAGTGGGACTGTGTGCATTGCTGAGCTGGCGCTCTTCGTATGTGCTCAGAGAGCGCTCAGCATTCTTTAGGGGTGGCTCACAAGCATGAATATGTTCCACTCTCAAACCAAATCGTGGTTGCCTCAACTAAGATTTGGTAACTATGACTAAACCACGTGTTGAAAGAAAGCTTATCTGCATTAGCAGAGCTTAATAACACCCTTTTATGAACCATACGTTAAGTTGAATGGAATTTGTAGAAATATGGTTCAAAGAAATATTTATTAGTATTAACCAAACCGTTCAACTAAATTAACGATTTGTTACAACCTAGATGAATATTAGAAGCTTTAATATATTTAGTTATAATTACCAATCGATGGTAATAGTTCCCAATCCTTGGTAACAGTTCCCAAATATTGTCAAAATTCGGGAACTAAATATCTTTAGTTGTCGAAACTAATCCTTTTTCTCAGTGTGGTTATTGGTATTTTATGGAACGTTATTTAAGCTGCCTTTATACGGTCGATTTTTGTAGTTTAACCAAAATCTACCCGTGTAAATTGCAATTCAACCGTAAAATGTAAGCGTTTTGGCTAGTCGATATCTTAAGTAAATTTTCCAGTCGACAGAAATCGACCCGTGAAAAGGCAACTTCAGGAATTTTTTAATTTTCTGTTTTTTTTTTTTGCTTGGGCGTCTTTTGAAGATGTGCTAAATTATATTGTCGCCTTAAATACAAAACAACAATTTCTTTAAGCCATCTTGTGCAGCAATTTGTTGATCTTATCGTCACGGCTACCGAAATCACCAACCTCAACGTAGTGATTAGCCTTCTTGCGCCAGCCTCGGGTTGATGTGTTGAGTTTGAATAGCAACAGGAAGTTGGGGGCTTTCTTGAAGTGAAGTGAATCAACGCACTGAATTTCGTGCGCTTCGCGAAATTTGCGTTCGATCACAAAGTAGAGATTGGGACACGCTTGACCATTCCACGTTTGTACATCAATTCACGAACTGATTTAAGATTTGGATAACCCCATATAGGGTTCGGCATACGTAGCATATTAATGGTTACCTTGCTCAATTTTTTGAACACACCGTTTTAATGTGGCGAAGACAGAACTGTAAAACTACGCTTTTTTTGTACAACTTTGTTGATACCGCGGATGCGGATCACAAAAGCCAATTTGGATTTTCAGGCCCGTCGAATTGGCCGCATTTCTTTGCCACACAGCGCTACTCCATCTCACGGCGTCCATCACGGAGTTTTCTTGTTTGATATTTCTCAGCATGCACCAAGTTTTCACGTTTACGGAGTGCAATCACAGCAGAGCGCTTTAGTTTACGTTTGATCAGGGTAGCAATTTGCTGACCTGCTCTTGCTGAACTGCAGCTTCGACTCGGGGACAGGAGGCAGCTTCCTGAAAGGTTGTCTGCCCTTTGCTTGCGGTTTCTTACCGGCCGTGATGGCAGTCCTCTTAACTTGTTACTTAGCACGTTGAAAAGGCACGTTGCCAAATGTTTGGAGCACATCGTAAATAAGCCACTCGTTTTATAACATTTCTCTAAACAATTTAATTAAATACTTTTTATACATAGATATGCTGCAACCATGCACTTACTTTCCCAAATTCCATCCTGCTTATCGGCATAATTTTCCAAATATGCCTGCTACTTCATTACTAATTACTCAATTTTCCAACTGCGCCTTCTTTGTTGGCTCGACATATCCTAAAATTTATTAAAATAAATTTACATTGAACAATAGAAATCGCAAAAATTAGCAAATAAAATACTCGCTTTGTTTTGTTGTCAAATTTCTGAGAAATGTGAATTCACCACGATGCGATACAGAAAGAACAAGGACCAGGGATGTAATTTTAAGTAAATCTATTATTCAGTGGCAAGGCGCAGAGCGTTCGGGGCAGCAATATTAATTTGTATCAAATATAACATTAAACGGTGGTGTAATACATTTTTTTATATTATTAACCAGAGTACATACATTATATGGTATTTCTTTCAAAAACTAATGAACTATATGAACTTTTTTTTTTCAAATATTTCTTAAGTTTCTTTCATGAGTGCTGAAAAGCAACCATGCGTGTAAGAAATTGTGTGCTACCTAAAATTTCACCTCTGGAAACTTTATCCCCATAAAGGACTTCACCACAGTTTTTTTACGCCGCGAGTTGTTGCGCATAGTTATTTAAAAATATAAAGTTTGATGCCAACCGAGGTTTCTCAGTGAATATATAATTCATGTGAATTATAATTTGAAAGCATCTACACAGAGAAATTTCCGTTTTCAAATTTGTATGGAACGTTTTACTTTTAAAAACGTTTTGACCCAGGTTTTGCACCTACAATATTTATTTAAATTTTGAAAACGATAATTTTTAATTCAAATTTCAAAATCCGTTTTTTTGTTTTTGATACGAACATTTTCAAATCGTTTTTAAAAACGATTGTTTGATAATTGAATATGCGCATGTTGAAATTAAATCCTAAAATGTTTTTTCTTCATTTTAAAAATGTGCGTTTTCAAATATGATATTCCGATTTTATTTTTATTAAATCACAACAAGTCGTTTGGTACACACATTGTCAAAAATATAGTGATATATATACATATACTTATAAATAAGTTACAACATTTAATAAATGAAATACAGATGTTTTACATATCACTATATACATATGTACATTCAGATGTTCATGCCTTACTTCCAAGCTGGGCCTGCTAACTTTGCTTCATGCTGGTCAAATCCTGTAATTTAAATTAAGAAAGTTTTAAATTATTATTTAATAACCCATAAGAATTTGTTTTTGTAAGTTACTCTTACCAAAGCTTTCTGCGGTCAAAGAAGTCCAATGTCCCCTATATGCAGTTAGGGGTTAGAATGGCAGTATTGTTCTATATACTTCATCGACTTTTCTGAAGATTGAAGTAACTTATTTATCTGAACACAATTTTTCCGACAAATGATGCAAACATATGAAAGTTTTTCATTGTAGCTAGGTAGCTTTTTAAATTCTAATGGAAAACATTTTAGTTTTAAATACTTTTCATACCTAATTGACTGAAAATAAATTAACGTTTTTGTTTTAGAAATGTCTAGTTTTATTTTCCTTGTTGAAAATTGTGTCGCACTACAACTTGTTGGGACAATATTCTAAAATGTTTAATTTTAGTTTTTAAAATACGCATTTTTGTTGCTATTTCTTTAATGACGTTTGTTCTCCTCAGTAAAAAAAGAGAATATTTTATAAAGATCGTTTTTGTTTTGCGAATGTTTCGTTTTAAAGTCGTAAGTACAAATACTGTATTTTTTATTTTGTATGAAGTGAAATTATATCAAAAAAAGTTATTTTACAATTCCTTTTAAAAACTTGCGTTTTACCTGTATCATCTTCTCTGTGTATTTAGCCAAGGAAAAAGCAAAGCAGTGTACTTAAACCAGCACTTCCAGCAGATATTGATCTGGGTTTTCGGACGACTGTTCCTGTTTCATCGTTTCTTTTTAGGAAATTCTTACCACCATATAGATATTTATTATTTACACTAGTAGCTATTTATGTATTTTTTATGCTTAATATATGCAAATAAAAGAAGAAAGTAAACACAACAACCATCGAGTAAATTTTTATTTATGTCAAACTGAAACTTTTTTTCCAATAATAACCGGTTAGCTGATTCAAGTCTACAGTAAGTTCACAATATTAATTAAAAACTTGTATCAACCAAAGCATGGTTTATATTTGCTCAGAAATGATTTTATTCAACTAACAATATTGTCCCCTCAAGGTAGTCGTTTTGTAATTATTAACAAATATACATTTGTCCCAACTAGAAGTCTCAATCAAATTGCAGACTTTCATGAACTAGATATTTATTTCGCCATATCCAACTATGGCACTTGGTCACTATAACCAAATCTTGGCAATTATAACTAAACCTTTTTCTGAGTGTAGCTGATTCACGGCTACAGCAAGTTCACAAAATTAATTGAAAACTTGTATCAACCAAAGCATTGTTTATATTTGCTCAACAATGATTTTATTCAACTAACAATATTGTTCACTCAAGGTAGTCGTTTTGTAATTATTAACAAATATACATTTGTCCCAACTAGAAGTCTCAAGTAAATTGCAGAGTTTCGTGAACTAGATATTTATTTCGCCATATCCAACTATGCCATTTGGTCACTATAACCAAATCTTGGTAATTATAACTAAACCTTTTTCTGAGTGTGATCCGAATCACCTCAGCAATTAACTGCAGGTGATCCGGATTAAGCCCGAGTTAATCTGGATCAACGCTGCCATCTGTGTAAAATTTAAGCTTTTATTTAACTATCAATCCTTTTCGGCCCATGTGGAGGAACATGTCGCTACCTTAATAGTAGAATGGCCCTATAAAAAATGTTTGTGTCTTTACAGAGTAGTTAAAAAACTTTATAAAGACTAGAGCTCTAAGCTGGAAATTTATTCAAAATTCTCGGTTTTAATCAGGGCAGCCAATATAATAAAGACACCGTTCTTGTTCCAAGGTGAATTTCGAAAGAAAATGAGTTAGGGCCTTTCAATATTAAGCTAACGTTAGGTATACATATACTCGTATATGTGTGGTCGTGGCTCTTCCATAGTTAGCATACATTCCTCCCACAAAATGCCGGCCTCTTAAATAACTCACACCACCGCGTACTGAATGCAGCCTTTCTTTGCTTTTATTCACTTCTTTTCGCTTTTATCCACTCGCCTTTGATGCATTGCCACGAGATTTAATTTTCTTGGACACTTTGAACCACGGCTGCCGCTTTGCTCTTCCTACACTCCATCTCCATATTTATCACGTTTTTCCTCATTGAATCTCTGATGAAATGACCGAAGTGCATTTCGCTCGTTTGTAGTTGTTGTATTTTTTTCTTGTTTGTTTTTGGGGAAGTCAATGTCGCACGGAATTGAGTTGTGTGTGTCGCAAGCACATACTTACAAACGTAAATGTGTGCGATGCGCTTGTATTCCCAATGGCTTTAAATCAAAGCATACATCCAGGCTGCTGCTACTATGCTCTTTCCCCCTCGCCTCGCATGGCCCCTGTTGCATTCAACCCGCTTGCTCTTCTTCGGCGTTTGGTAATTCAATAGCCTCTGCTTGATGACTGACAAACTCGTCGTACAAGCATCTCATTGACTGACCTTTTTGACAGACATCAGTCGCACTTCCAATTTTTCGACATGCAACGGCCGTGACAGCAAACAACAACACAAAAAAATTCGCAGGCATATCATTCTTATTCTGATATCTGTTACTTTGCATGCAACGCATTCACGGTTGCATATGGCAATGTTTTGCGTATATTTTACTCGATGTTCCCTTTCGCTGTTGTTGTTGGTGCTGTTGGATGTTGTTGCTTTTATTATTGAATTGTCAGAAAAGGTTTTTTTTTGCCTTTAGCTTCCCTCCGAGGAAAAAATATTTCCAAAATTGCACTGCACATTCAGCTTCCAGCCTCAAGGTGTCCTTTTTCAATTTACTGTCACCCATGCTCTCACCATGGTCACTACCCGCTTGCTATCGCCGACCCTCCTGTCACTTGATCTGTAACTGCTTGCTTCTGTCTTTCATATAAAAACTATCAATTTGCGCAATTATTTTTTACAGGAACAAAAGCCTCTACGTTCAGAATGACAATGAAGGTACTTAAAGTTTAATCGTACAAATGGCGCCCTTGGATCTCTAGCAGCCGTTATAAATAACGCGAATAGGGTGATTCCTGAGTTTTGAACCTCCAAATATGTCCTAAATATTTAAAGGTATATCTTATAATGGGTTTGCCTATCCTTTCATTCATGTGTATCTGTTGTGTCGTCCTCCTATAGGCAATCTTTTCAGCCGAATATGCCAGACCGGATTTTAACGAAATTTGCCAGTGTCTGAGAAAAGAGTTTTGACATGCGTGCCCACCAAATTGGAAAGTCTAAGAATGGTTATGCTATTTTTATTTCGGCTATAGTCGAATACTGTGGTCTGGTTTTATTTTATATCAGATTCTTCGGTCTAATCTTGGGATATATGACAACAAGTGGAACTGTTTATACTGATGTTTATCTATTAGGTAATTTAGGTCTATATACATATATTTACACATACATAGCCTCATAGGGAGTGTCGTGTCAGATGGAAGAACTCAACCACCGACGTAAAACCGTAGACCATTTCAGCTGACACGACCTATCTCGTGTTAACGAAAACTCACGCTAGGCAATGACCATGCTATCCAGTCGCGCAATTTTGTCTAATTTACGACTTACGCAATGAGGTTGACATCCTTTTTGAGAATCGATTTCACAATATTTAGGTGAAATCCTAGACCCTTTTATGAGGCTAGTCACTCTGAAGAGGTGCACTTCAGCGTACTAGTGATCGACAGATATCAAAAGTCAAAGGCGCGAAGAGTTCCACAATCATCTCTAAAGTGGTGTGCTACTGGATAATTTTAATATATCGCTTAACTCCATCAATTAAAGCTCGTTTCTTTGATTTCATGGGCCGATGTATGCTTTGCTGCGTGGAAGCTAGTATTTTGTTTTGCTATGAGAACTACCTGTCTACACCTGGAATTAAGGAGGTAAAGCTGAACTAGACATATGAGTTAATGGTACCACAATTGCTATTCTAAATAACCCGAAAATTTTACCGGTTGGCGTTGTAAGCAGCACGCATATCTAGTAGACCTCCGTTCGAAATTAAAACGCCGTCGACGAAGGTACAGTTCTCAGCATTTTAGTCAGAATAACCAACGTGATCGATTTTATTGGACCTACGAATTGCATAGGTCTAGCGGAAGCTCTTCTCTGTGCGACATTTAAGAAACCGTGCCGCCTCTTTTACTACACATTAGTGAAGGGATAGCCATTTCTTTTGGGACATATGTACCTCTGGAGTTGATCCCTGCTAAGATCTACTTCCGCCAACGATTTATCGAAGAGTAACTCACAATGTTCAATAGAAGTGCAAGGACAGATTTGAACTGAAAACTAACTACCTACTCAAATATATAAAAAAAAACATCTACGTACTAAATATGAGTATCTCAGTGGGAGTTCATCCAGTAAGTTGTCAACCGCCGATTTCATTTCGGTCCCGTGTTCAGCTTCACCTTGCTGTTTCATTGTTGTTGTTTTCTGATTGTCTCATGCGTTTTGGTGTGATTGTTCAGAACTTGCATGCGCTTCTGTTGTAGTTATTTATTTTATTTCGGCATTTTTCGTATTTGCCCCCATCAGTTTTGTTCTTCATTTTCAATTCATTTTCACTTCACTTTGGCCGCTTTTAATTGACACTGACTTTATGACAGTTTGCATGTTGCTACCATGATACAAAAAAGAAGGTAGTTTCAATAAACAACTTTTTGATTAAAAAGCAGATTTTTGACAATTGCTCAATTGTGAAAAATTCGAAGCGGCATAACCCAATTGTAAGTTTTTTGGTGTGGGATATTTTATATCATAAATTTGGGATTATAAAGAAAATAGTTGTATTAATATATACCTTTTAAAAATAATCAATATCTTATCTTGAAAACGTTTAAATTTTACATTAAATTCGATAACAACTTGCCACATCATTATTTTAATATTAATACAATTTTAGTGAACATATTTTAAAATTATGTTAGTGTCCTCATGTCATCTCATTATTTCACAATGTAGTTTTCTATATCGGATACGTGATTCTGATGTAATTCTGAAATTATACATTTACACAAATTACTGAAATTACACATTTCGATGTGTTATTTAATACATATTGTCTTTGTCCATTTAACAGCAATGGAATTTACTTTGGAACCCATGGGCCGTAAAATTTTTCTAGCAACACATATTGTTTTCACATGAAATTTTGACACACCCAAAATTGAAGGATAAAATAAATAGATAAAAACAAATTTTCAATAAAACTGATTTGTGTAGTCCAGGGGTGTCTTTAGTAAATGTTTTGGAGGCTGTTTTAATATATCCTATCTTATTATATATTTCTTAGCTTTTCTACATTCTGAGAAGTTGAGAGAATGAAGTCTAATATTCTTTTTTGGTCAACTACGATGTTTGATTTCATTTTTTGCAATGATTAGTTCATTTCGCTTGAGGAGTCACAATGCCCATACCGGCTTTTTTTTTGAAATTTCGGAGACAAGTTTTCCAATAATGGTTATAGGCTAAAACAATTTGTGGTAGAGTCCTGGAACTTTGTATGGATATATGTATATGAAGTCAATCTCAAGCTCATGGAAAAATATGAGTTTATTGGAAAATGCGGCGTGCCACCGTAGAACTAGGAATAGAGGTAAATGAAATCAATCCCAAACCTATGAAAAATGGGGGTACAGTAGACGCTCACAAATTAGAACTCTTAGTAATTAGAATTTCCAGAAATTAGAATCAACTTTTTGAATACATTACACGCTCTGAAATTAGAATCGAAAATTCTAATTTCAGAGCGTATTTTGTTTTTTTGTTGCAAAATAGATATAAAAAGGGGAATCCCCAATTTATTCATGTTACGCTCGGTAGTCGTTGGATTTTCGTCGCTATCTGTACAGTTTTTGTTAGTTTTTGTTTGAAATTCGATTCGCGTGCACGTGTTTCGGCATTGTTTGCTTAAAAGTAAAAGTCGTTCGTTGAAATGCCAAATAAACGTAAGAAAAATACTTTGTCTTTGGAAACCAAAGTGCAGATCTTGGAAAAGCTTGACCAAGGTATTCAAGGGAAGCGGTTAGCCCTAGAATTTGATGTGGCGCCATCTGCAATCACCTATATCAAATCTATGAAATCATCAATTTTAAGCGCTGTTTCTAATACCTATCATAAGGCTAACAAAAAATCATTGCATATCGCTGAATATCCAAAAATGGAAGCAAGTCTTTATAAGTGGTTTTTAAATCAACGCGAAAAAAGTGTACATTAACTGGGCCAATACTAAAGGAGAAAGCCAAACAAATATTCAAAGTGGAATATCCCGATAAAGATGAAAGTACATTTAGCGCAAGTGATGGATGGTTTAGCAAATTTAAAAAACGACACGGAATACGTTTTTTAAAAATTTGTGGCGAGATTCTCTCTAGTGATGTTGCTTCAGTCACCCCGTTTATTCACAGATTTCGTGCAAAAGTCGATGAGATGGGGCTAATGGAGTCACAAATATATAATGTAGATGAAACCGGATTATTTTACCGTTGTTTACCTGACAAAACATACGTCTCTCTTTTCGAGAAAACCGCCCCCGGGTATAAAATCCAGAAGGAACGAATTTCAGTGTTACTTGGTGTAAATGCTGATGGATCACATAAATTAATGCCATTAGTAATTGGAAAAGCAAAAAAACCAAGAAGTTTCCAAGGATTCAATAATCCACTCCATTACAACTTTTCAATAAATGCTTGGATGACATCTCGGATTTTTCATGATTGGTTTCACAAGATATTTATTCATGAGGTAAGAAAAAACTTTGTTTTTAGGTTCAGTAATTCCAAAATATTTTCAATTCACAGGTGATTCGTTTCTCTCAGAAAAATAATTTGCCTCCGAAGGCAATTTTGCTAATTGACAACTGCTCTGCTCATGCACCAATTGAGAAACTTCAAAGCGACGATGGAAATATAATTGCATTTTTCTTTCCACCAAATGTAACAGCAACTTTACAACCAATGGATCAGAATCCTATTAAGTTAACCAAGCTAAACTACAGAAGTATGCTTCTTTCTCAATTAATTGCTGAAGGAGGTGACCTCAAGGTTCGCTTGAAATCCTTTTCAATTCGAAATGCAATCATGCTATTAAAGCAAGCTTGGTATGATGTTCCAGAAAGAGTAATAAAAAAGTCCTGGTCAAAGTTGAACAACTGGGACTCTGATCAGTATGAAAGTGATGACGATGATGTGCCACTAGCACAGCTACTGCAAAAAGATCAAGACTGCAATGGAGCTCTTCAGGCAGCTCAAGCACTTTTAACAGAAATAGAGCCAACTAATAACATTAGCATACCAGAAATTGAAATATGGAACAATGATGTGCTTGATGACGACCCTGCACATGATCTCAATAGCGATGATGAGTCTTCAGGTAGCAGCGAATTTGATGACCGGGAGGTCTTACCAGTTGTCTCACTTCTACAGCCATTGAAAGCGTCAATAATTTAATAAAATGGTGTACTTATAGTGAATCGTTTTCCGCAAAGCACACAAGCAATCTGCTAGCTCTTCGCAATGAGATTGTTATTGCAGAAACAAATAAAAGGAAGAAGCAAACAGCAATAACAGACTACATGCCTGCAAATTAGTTACGAAGTTTTTGATTAATTTTTGGCTGTTTTAATGTATATTTATCGATCTCTTATGTATTTTTGATAAAAAAAAATATATTTACTGTAATTGGAGTTTTTGTTTTTTGGACCTTTTTTTGACTTAGCGCATAAATACATATATGTATATTGGATTGTTACCTTATGTTTTCTCGTTTTTATGAATAAAATTTAGTAAGACAAAATTTCATTGTAGTTTTTCAATGCAAATTGACTTAAATTTTAAGGTTTTATTGAAATAAAAAAACGTCCAGGAATTAGAATTTTTCAGAAATTAGAATCACCCTAAAAACAAAGTGGTTCTAATTTGTGAGCGTCTACTGTATATGAAAACAATCTCGTAGCCGTTGAAAAGAGCTAGCGGTATAAGCCAAATAAACTAAAATTCTGGTGACGCATAAATACCTCTGGAAGTATTTACCTAGAATACTGTGATAAGGTATTTTTCCAACGAAAATATGTACAGAAAAACGGGCGCCACACCTTCTGGAAAGTAACATGATCACAGGGTGTATCCCGAAAACCATTTTAAGCTAAACCTTCGGGGATTACATTCTTGCCAAGACCCACAGACATAAGCCGAAATTGCGTCGCAAGTTTTATGCTCGGCTTGGGTAAGGTTTAACCACTTAACCCCCCTTTGTTTTCGTCGCTACTGAATTCTATAAACTGTCAGCTTTCACACAATTTAAAATATACATGTGTATTTAAAAATGTCATGAAAATTGTGTTGCTAGCTTCATGTTGCAAAAATGTTTCAAGGAAATGTTGTGGAATTTCACACTTATTCCTTGTTTATTTCTTATTATGCTATGCTTAAGAACAAAATATTTTTAAATCGACAAAACATTAATAAGAAAATTTGAAGGATTTTAGATATTGGGTATGGTAGCACGAAATGTCACAATCTGCTTAATTGTCAGGTTGTTAATATGGCGACGAAAAAGTGACAATGGAACTACCTTGTTTTTTGTATCATGGTTGCTACCATGATAAAAATATAGCAAGGTAGAACCGTTCTCTCAATTCGTCGGCCATGATTTTTTTTGAAGTTTGCCAACATTTTAAAATCATATAAAAGTGAAAATAAAAAAAATGAAATTGTTCGAAATTGTTGTTGCTTGAGTTTGAAAATGAAAATGTGTGTGTGGGTTTGCGAGTAAATTTAAAAATTAAATTGTTTGGAAACGTCAAGAATTTGAAAAGTGACTCTCAGCGGTTCTACCTTACTATATTTTTATCATGGTTGCAAGGTACATTGAACAGGTAGTATCAGTAGAGCAGCTGATTTGATTTATTTTCAAATTATTTGGTCTCGAAAATGTCAAATATTTTTAATTTTTTCTCACAAAAATTCTGAATTGTTAAAATCCATTTGCATGTGAAACCTTTTTCCATACAAAACAAGCGATTGAATAGCAGCTTTTGGAACGTTCGCCCAACTCAGCAGCACAACCGCTGATTACTGGCCCTTGTAAAGGATGGATCAATGCTTCGAGAAGCAAACAAATTTACTAGGAAAGAAAGTTGCAACAATTTTTATTCTTTCCAATTTAAATTTTTTTTTTTTTTATAATTTTTTTTATTTCACATGGCACGCTTTGATATAGAAGAAAAAATTCAGAACAGTTTTTGACACTTTCGATACCAGAAGCCACAACAAAATACACGCAAATGTTGTTTTTGCTCTACTCATACTACCTGTTTAATGTGCCTTGCATGGTTGCTACAATGAAGGCAGCTATGTAGTGCAAAAACAAAAATAAAAACAAGAGCTTGCCACCATGCAGTGCGTTGCAAGTTGCTGTTAGGGGTTGCAATTTTGTGACATTTGAGCTGCGCTTTTGACAGTTTTGATTGAAATTAAATTATGTGCCTTGCTGTTCCAAGTACTCAAAGAAATCTGAAAAGAAGGAGGAGTATGTACTGCATAAATTGCAAAGAAGAAGCAGGAGCAGCAGTGGATTGCTTCGCATTAGTCCAAACGCATTTACGCACTGAAAAGTTACTAACAGGCTAACCTAATATTCGCGGCTTGCGTTTTGGTACGCACGCCGTCGAATTTGTTTTTTTGCGTCACCCGAAATTGGCTTGCGTGCGTTTGCATTTGATTTCATTGAGCGAAACGTCAAATCAAAATGTCACGCAGAACAAAAATTGGAAATTGAGTTAAGGCCGGTCCACATAGAACTTTCACGTTGGCTTTGGCGTTGGAGTTGGTTTGACAGAACGCACGTTAAAAGTATGCTTGCTACAATGAACGTTTGGCAGCGAATGCTTGGGCCACTAAATTAACATACTAACGGGAGATTAATTAATATTTCATATCAATAATTGCACTAAAAAAGATATTTCTTGCCCGCACTTGATTGAAAAGGAAAAATATTTCGCATAATTGTATTTATTTGCAACAGCTGACGAGCAACGTACGCGAAAAGTTGAGAGTTGGCCATCTTTTTGCTTTGTGTTGGCGTGAGCGTTGTCGAATTTCGGCTATGTGGACGGCTGCATTTGAATTCATGTATTCATAGTCAGCTGTTGAAGCGACGCCAACGCCAACGCAACGCCAAAGTTCTATGTGGACGGGCCTTTAGCTTCATACGAACGCCGTTCAATTTCGGTTGGTCCCATACAAGTTGTATGTGCATGAGAAATTTTTGACAGTAAATTGGCGGCGTGCGTGAATATTAGGTTAGCCTGTAAGAAACATTTGCAATAATGAGCGTAAGTTGTATAATCGCATTTTAGAATTTAAACATTTCTACTCCTTTGCTAAAAGCAGAGAACGTTTAAAACAGAGAAGCAGCAACACGCTACTCGTTGGTATTTTGTAATAGATCAGAAATCCTCTAGAAGTTCACCACGTTAAATTTTTAACATCGATAGCTCTAGAAGTTCACAATTTTTTAACAGCGTGAGCGCAGAGCGGCACAAAATAACAGAATTTGAATAAATTAGCAATTGTGAAATGTTATTTTTGTGCACGTTTATATCTATCAACAATGACTTTTGATAGTTATTTTAATGCCCCTTTCATTGAATTAAATCGAAAACCTTTTTTAATTATTACAAAAAATATCTGGATAAATTTTGGGAAAACGTTATTTTCATAAATATTCCAATTAACTAATATAAATTTGCGAAAATTTTGTAAATCATATTTTCGTCAACAATTAGTAAATTCTTCATTGAAAAAATTTTAAACACGTTAAAATGTTTGTAAATACATATACATACCTATGTAGATGCATTTATATGTATGCACTTATGCAAATAAACAAATGCTGCGCGCGGTTAAAATTGTTTCGTTATATTTTTGTATAAAAATATGGTTCATGCTTTAATCAAAACCACATAAGTCAAACTTTATACAAAACTTAGAAAAATTCAACAAATTTTCGTCTAAATTTTGAACTTTTTAATCTGAGTTTTTAGAATGATAAATCGGTAGAAAAGCAAGTGCAAGTTTTAAGCGGCTAAAAAATCGCGCAGATTTTTAATGATTTTTTGTTGCGTGTTTAAATGCAGTGGTATATTGTCTATATTCACGAATGTATTTATTTTAAAAACTCGCAATTCACTTATTCGCGTTATTATTAGTTCACAATATAAACTGAAAATAAAGCAAAAATTAAACGATTTAATGTAACCGCAGAGATATACATATATTTTTTTTAATAAGAAAAAACCAATCAGAGATAATGAGGGATGGGATGTGTGTTTCGAGCCGGAAAAGGCAGTCCTAAAGGCCCCTACACACGATACAGCTGTTTGGCTAAAAGGGATTTAGCCATCCTGGGCCGCCATGCACTTGTGCAGTCATTAAAAAACGTCTCGAAGGTCCGACAAGGATCGAATCGCGGAGGCGAGTAGGGATCTCGCCCTTTCCTTTTGATAGCGCGCCGTCTCGATGCCTCGGTTTGTATGTCGGAAGCCAACACTTCGTTTACGAGAAGGAGTTCGGGCGAACCATACGGAGAGTCGCTGTGCTGATGTGTTCCGGTCTTGTGTCGACCGCTGTGGCGTACGACTCTTTTTCGTGTTTAATGGGGTTCGGCTTCTGCTAGCACGCCGAGATTGGCGGTTCAGTTGGGTACGTCTCTTGCTCTCCTGCCGCGGGGAGCGGCTTCGACTCGTCCGTCGCGGAGTCTGGTATCTGATTCCGCGCCGCGGGGAGCGGCTTCTGCTTACTCGCCGCGGGGTGCGGCTTTTGCTCAGGCGCCGCAAGGAGCGGCTTCTACTTTCGCGCCGGTGTCGGGAACGAGATTACGAAGATCGGGCATGGGAATGCCTAATGTTACGCGAGGTGGCCTGGTCGTAATCACGACGTCTGGCTTGTGTAGCTCAGGTCTGTCGATAACTGGGCCGACCTTCCTCGACGTGCAGCATGGTGTGATGGGCGAGACCGCATCTTTGGCAGCTATGCCGCGAGTCACAGCAGCCGGTGATGTGGGACCGGGCCAAACAATTGCGACAGTAGCCATGTGCGCGTACCACGTCGTCGCGTTGCCCGGGATTCATAGCCTTGAAGCCTTTGCAAAACCGCAGTGCGTGTTGGCGATGGCAGATCTGACAGCGGGTGACCTCGGCGTCGGACATGTTAACTGTAAATAGAAAGGGCTTTAGTGTTGGTATATGATGAGTTGAAAGCAAAGTGATTGTATAGGGATAATAAAGGGATTTATTAGTTACGAGGACGGCAAAACACACAACTTCACAATCGGACGTGTAAGTACGCCCGACTGCGTGCGGACATCTGCGACCCGCACATAGCTATCGGGTCCGCGATGAATTTTAATGATGCGTCCTAACCGCCATTCGTGCGGGGGTAGCGGCTCGTCCTTGATAACCACCATTTGACCTTCTTCGATCTCCTTCTGCGGATGTTGCCATTTATAGCGCTTGTGGAGCTCCTTAAGATATTCATCCTTCCATCTACGGCTAAACTGATGATGTAAAGCCTTCAGCTTTTCCCAGCGGTTGACCAGTGAGATGTTTTCCGCGTCGGGTTCGGGAATCGCCGTGAGTGGAGCGCCTCTCAGAAAGTGACCTGGGGTGAGAGCTAAAATATCATTAGGATCATGTGATAGGGGAGATAAAGGTCGGGAATTCAGAACTGCCTCAATACGGGTTAGAAGCGTGGAGAACTCTTCGAAATTGAATTTATGGTTGCCAGCTATCTTTTTCAAATGGGTTTTGAAGCTTTTGACAGTTGACTCCCAAAGGCCGCCCATATGGGGGGCACCTGGGGGGATGAATAGCCAGTCAACTCCTTGCGGAATAATTTGATAGAATGTCCTTGGAGACTTCTTTCGAAAACTCCAGAAAATCTCTGCTGAGCGCTCGGTGTGCTCCAACGAAGGTTGTGCCGTTGTCGGACATAATCTTACGGGGCAGACCCCTTCGGCCGACGAATCTTGCGAAAGCTGCGCGAAATGCTTCTGTTGTGAGATTAGAGCACAATTCTAGATGCACAGCCTTGGTCGAGAAGCAAACAAAAACCGCGACATAACCTTTGAGAAAGGTTGCCGTTCTGAGCTGAGACGCTTTAATCTGAAATGGACCAGCGAAGTCTACACCAGTTGTCGAGAAAGGGGTGGACAAACTACAGCGTTCTGGGGGAAGCGCAGCCATGATTTGAGACTGAGCCCGCTGTTTATGAAGCGCACAGACCTTGCAGAGGTGGATACATTTCTTAATCTGCGGCTTCAGCCGGGGAATGTAAAACTCTTGGCGGGCCATGCGAAACATTAGCCTTTGTTCTGCATGCAGAAGTAGTTTGTGGAGGAAAGTCAGATACAAGCAACAAAATCGGGACTTTTCGGGCACAATTACGGGGTGGAGTTCTCATTATAACTGAGCCCGGATTGGGATAATCGTCCGTTTACCCTCAAGAGACCTTCTTTATCGAGAGAAGGGTTGAGAGTTAAGAGAGAGCTTTTCTTTGACAAGGGCTTTCTCGCGGATAGTGCGCTTACTTCCTGTGGGTAATATCGTGATTGTGCCAACGAAAGGAGCCTCGTTTTGATAAACTGAATTTCGACCTGAGAGAGGGAATTTGTTGAGATACAGGGAGTATTTCTTCTTTTCGCGAGCCCATGGTTGAGGAACCGAAATACGTAAGCAAGCACGCGCAAACACGGGGAAAAGATGAAAACCGTTCGAGCACATCGGCTGGCTCTTCTATAGCGAGATTGACAACTATGTTTCTTTGCTCGGGAGGCAAAATTGTCGAAACGGTAGGTTTTGGCCAGGCTTCTTTGGAGCGTAGAAGCCAATCTGGGCCATTCCACCAGAGAGTGTTGGACGCCAATTCTCGCGGATTACAACCTCGGGTACCCAAGTCTGCAGGATTTCCACGGCTGATGACATGCCTCCATGTGGCGTTATCAACGCTGCTCATAATCTGGGACGTCCGGTTAGCGACATACGTCTTCCAGGTGTGAGGCGGTTTTTCTAACCACGCAAGTACAATTTGAGAGTCCGACCAAAGGAACGTATTCTCTAAGTAGAGGTCAAGGTTTTCTCGTATGGACTTGACCAACTGGGCGAGCAAGACAGCGCCACAGAGTTCCAACCGCGGGATACTAACGGTTCGCAAAGGTGCCACTTTTCCTTTTGCTGCTAAGAGGTGGCAGGCGACTTTTCCGTCAAGATCCGTTGTGCGCAGGTAGAGAGCAGCGCAGTATGCCTTTTCTGAAGCGTCGCAGAATCCGTGAAGCTGGAGACGATGTATGGGTGAAAACTTTACCCATCGAGGGATTTCGATGGTCGAGATATGAGGTAAATTCTCTAAAATTTGATTCCATTTCACTAGCGATCCTGGCTTGACGCCTTCATCCCAATCAGTACCTTCTAGCCATAAAGATAGAAGAAGCATTTTGGCTGGAGTCATAATGGGCGAGAGCCATCCTGCCGGGTCAAACAGTTTTGCGATTGTTGATGAGATTTGCCGCTTCGTGGCAGTCTTTGTAGCATTAATGGGAGCAACTAAGTAGGAAAAGGTATCTGAAAGAGCGTACCATCTCATACCATGTATATTGTGATGTTCGTGTTCGCAAGCTGACGTGTGTAATTTAGCGCTGCAGTATTTATAGAATTTTCCGTGGTTTTTCACAGCCAATATTGCCATAAACTTTCACACAGTAAATAAGTAAAGGTTTTAACAAATCGACTCAATAAACTCTAATATATCAATTAAGGATTTGTTTAAAAATGAGTATTAATAGTGTGACAACAAGAACTAAATCATCCCGCCAAGCAGCTTCATCTCCGCTTCAAATAGCGAACATGCAGAACAAGTCCGCAAAGTGTGATAGTCCACCAACACCGAGCTGGCTCGCACGGCTAGAAACGAAGATAGAAGCGCAAAAGGAGAGCATCATCTGTGAGCTAACATCTCGTTTGTCTCAATCCGAGGAACGTGTTATGCAGAGGATTGGTGAGTTGACGGCGGGCTTAGCAAACTTAAACAATTCTGTAAAACACATTGAAGCCAGAGTTGAAAGAGCAGAGAAAGAATGCGCAAAAGTACAACAACTGCGCAATGATGTCGAAGTACTAAGTGCACAAGTCGACGAATGTCAGAATGCTTTAGTGTCGTCAGATCTTATCATAAGAGGTATCCCCCACACAAAAAACGAGAGCTTGACTGAATGTTTTGCTCAGCTCTGTCGCACAGTTCAGATAAAGACTCCACCTGTTCCTGCAATTTTCCGTGCTCGCAATAATAATAATGACAACAGCAAAGCCGTGCCTATCATCGCTAAGCTTGGCTCTGCTGGTGACCGTTGTGCGTTATTTAGTG
Source organism: Rhagoletis pomonella (assembly GCF_013731165.1). Classification (NCBI taxonomy): domain Eukaryota; kingdom Metazoa; phylum Arthropoda; class Insecta; order Diptera; family Tephritidae; genus Rhagoletis; species Rhagoletis pomonella. The sequence continues at coordinate 22,732 of NW_023461331.1, forward strand.
CAGTTGCGAAGTTCTGCAAAACGAAAAAACGACCGCTTACTCTTCGCGACATTGGTCAGAGTGCAGATGACAAAATATATTTGCACGAATGCCTGACAAAGCGAAATCGCGAAGTCATGCAGTTTGGCACTGAGCTAAGAAGACAAAAGCGGCTTACTTCTGTGTTCTCCGTCCGTGGGCATGTTTATGTTCGTGTGCAAACAAAAGGCGAGGCAGTAAATGTGACAAGCGTAGATAACATAGAGCGAATTGCAGCAGTCAACAAATGAAAGTTTATAGCATCGAATAACACAGCAGTTAGAAAATATGATTATTAAGCAAACTATGCTTGTTAAGCATACCTTCGAAACTATCTCTCTTTGTTTCTTATTTCTCTTTTCTATCTCTTGCAGCTTGACTGACAGTATGTTGACTATTTACAATTTGCTTTTCCAGCTTATTCTCGGTACGCTCTTAAAGTGCAGTGTTCCATGCCTTTTGACTTTCATTTTCATTTTATATGAGTCTTAATAGCTTCTGCGGTTCCAAAGGCGATAATTTTAACATGATACGAATTTTGGGTAAACAAAAACTTGGGCTGAAAATATGCCATATTAATGCTCAAAGTTTGCCCAAAAAAATTGACGAATTCAGGTACCTTTTTGAACATTCGGGCGTTGATATTATATGCGTTTCTGAGACATGGTTTTCTTATTGGCACAATAATGAGTCGGCTTCTGTTAATGGATATGTGTTATTTAGGTCAGATAGAGCTGAGCGCGGTGGCGGGGTTGCCATGTTTGTAAAATCTAGTATTTCATGCAAGCTTCATTGTAAATCAGAGGGTAGCAACCCCATCGAGTATCTATTCTTACAAATAACAACAAAATCAAATAAAATCCTCTTAGGTTGTGTTTACAGGCCAAATAAATACATTAATTTTGTTGACTTTGTTGATTATTTGGAAGAACTTACCTTGTCTTTTAACAATATCGTAATAGCCGGTGATTTTAATTCTGATCTACTCAGCGATGACACTTTCGCATTGGCAATGAGGAATTTGGGGTTGTTTTCCGTGAACTGTTCGATTCCCACTCATTTTACAAATACCAATAGCTCGCTACTTGATGTCTTTTTTGTAAATAATAAGAACAAAGTACTTTTATATGATCAACTCGATCTTTCAAGCTTTTCTAAGCACGATCTTATTTACCTCATTTTTGATTTCGAGTTGACAAGCAAAACAGAGTACTATTCTTACCGCGACTTTGCGCATATCCAATATGAAGACCTTGAGAAGTATGTCGACTCTGTGAATTGGGCATCCATACACACAATGGTTTCAGTAAATGACCAAATTGACTTTATTCAAGCTAATATTAAAAGCCTTTTTAATCAATTTGTGCCGCTTGTTACGAAAACTATTTCAGATAAATGCCGTCCTTGGTTTAATATCCATATCAAAACGTTAATTTCAAAACGAGATCGAGCATACCGAAAGTGGAAGCGCCATAGGACAGATGTCCTTTACAGCGACTTTAAAACTCTTCGAACAGAGACAATTAAAGCAATAAAAACCCAAAAAATTATGTATTACGACCAAAGATTCAGTGCAGCAATTGGGTCAAAGCAAAAATGGCAGCGAATTCGCGAAATAGGGATTGGAAAAGAAAAGGCACAAGTCCTTGATTCTGTAAATGTAAATGATTTAAATAAGCAGTTCCTTGACTCCTCGAATACTTTTGAAAATATTGCATATGAGCGCTATAACTGTAATCCGTATAGGTCGCTGTCAAACTTCAGCTTTAATTGTGTTGATGAGTGTGACGTTGTCCAGTCAGTACTGTCTATAAAATCCAACGCCGCTGGTTTGGATGACATTCATCCGAAGTTTTTCAAATGTTTGCTCCCGAAACTTCTTCCATATATTACCTACGCAATAAATAACATTCTTACATCAGCTGTCTTCCCCAACTGCTGGAAAAAAGCCAAAATAATACCCATTCTGAAATCAAATGGTGACTATAGACCTATTGCGATTCTCCCATATCTATCTAAAGTCTTAGAACGCATAATGCATCAGCAGATTGACTCGTTTATATCTAAAAATTCCCTGGTCAGCGCTTACCAATCTGGCTTCAGGCATAAGAAAAGCTGTACCCTTTCGCTTCTTACCGTTTCAGTTGACATTAGAATAAATATGGACAATAATCGCGTAACCTTGCTCACTCTTCTTGACCACTCCAAAGCTTTTAATACAGTAAATCACAAACTACTGTGTCTCAAATTAAAGAATTTATTTCAGTTCTCATCTTCGGCTGTAAACCTAATTAGCTCATATCTTTTCGGCCGATCGCAAGCAGTCAACATAGGCAATGCAATGTCAAGTTCTCTTTCCATATCTAAAGGAGTTCCTCAAGGGTCGATTCTCGGCCCCTTACTGTTTGTTTTGTACATCAACGATCTGCCGAAGGTATTAAAGCACAATAAAATTCAAATGTACGCTGATGATGTGCAATTGTATTTGAGCTGCCCACTTCACTCATTGAACCTATGCATACAGAACCTCAATAGTGATTTAGACCTCGTTCACGAGTGGGCAAGTAACAATGGTTTGGTCTTAAATCCAAACAAATCCCAATGTATTGCTATTTTTAAAAAACATTTTGACCTCAACGTTTATGATACAGTTTCATTGAACAGAACTGTGATACCATATGTTGATGTAGCTAAGAACCTGGGCGTACTATTTAACAGAACACTAACGTGGGATAATCATGTCTATAGCACAATTGGTAGAGTATATGCTATGCTAAGGTATTTATGGTCAACACAACACCTAACGCCGATGCCCACTAGAATGTTAATCGCGAAATCTTACTTGCTACCAACGCTGTTGTACGGTTGCGAACTCTATGCTAACAGCGATAGTCAATGCAATAAAAAACTCAACGTGCTTTACAATAACATCGCCAGGTATATATATTGCAAAAAACGGTATGACCACATTTCTCAATGGGCTCGCAAGATAACTTCAATATCACTCGACGATATGCTGAAGCTCAAGTGCCTTACAATGCTTCAGAAAATCTTATTCTCAGAGGAGCATCCGCATCTCAAAAATCGTCTTCAAATTACTCAATCGTCACGATTACAACAGCTTTTGCACCTGAAATTCAATTCTGTCATATCTGAGCGTCAGTTTTTCGTCTATACTATTCGCCTATGGAACAAATTACCCCTTAAACTCAGGGCTATTAAGGACACATTGCACTTTAAAATAGCATTACTTAGACACTATGCTGACTAAATGAAAATTTGTAACTATTTAACTCGCGTCAGTCACCCCAACTCTAACCGCTAAATTACTGTATTTTTCTTTATTCTCTTCAATCTTACACTTTATGAATAATTTTATAAGTTTTAGATGTTAAGTTCAAATTTTATACATTTTAATATCGTATTATATTGTAATATTCTCAGTATCTAACACTGAAATATAACCTGTGGTTGTTGTGTTAGACTACTTTAAATAAATAAATAAATAAATACCTAGTGTTTTTGTACTACTGGTACTCTCAAATTTTAGAAAGTCGGAATCAAGGAGATCTGACTTCGGGATTTTTTCCAGAATCTTTGGGTTGTTGGCCGTTATCTTGCGGAGTGGGAATCCAGCACTAGCGAGTGTCTTTATAACTTCTGATAATTTATTCACAGCATCTGGAATTGTATGGCTGCCTGATAAAATATCGTCTACATAAGTGTCTCGCAGAAGCACTTGTTCAGCGTGTGGGAACCTGTTGCGTGAATCCTTAGCCAATTGTTGAAGGGTTCTAATGGCTAGAAATGGAGCGCAGTTTACTCCGAATGTAACCGTTTTCAGCCTGAAGTCTTGAACTTCTGAGTTATGCGGTCTGCGAAAGAGAATTCGCTGGAACTCTTGGTCATCTTGATGAACACGGATTTGTCGGTACATCTTCTCTATATCCCCATTATAAACGAATTGATATAATCGCCACCGTAATATCAGAGCCATTAGATCGGGTTGAAGAGCGGGACCCACGTGCAGGACATCGTTGAGGGAATACCCAGAGCTAGTATTCCTAGAGCCGTTAAAAACAAC